>NC_051403.1:28307821-28320321 GCF_015228065.2 Penaeus monodon
CTTCCCCTCCCTCTCCTTTCCCTTTCCCCACCCCCAACACCCTTCCCCCTCCCTCTCCCTTCTTTCCCTCTCCACCCCCCTCACTTCCCTCTCCCATTCCTCCCAATCCCCCCTCTATTTTCCCCCCACTCCACTATCCCTTTCCATTCCCACAACCCCCTCCTTTCCGCCCCTCCCTTCCCTTCCCTCCCCACCCCCCTCCCTCCCACCCCTCCCTCCTCCTTCACCCCCTTCCCCACTTGACCTGCGGTGGATGACGCAGAGCGAGAGAGTACGCCGGGTGGCCACTTGGAGATGTTATTCCACATTGGACGAGCCGTTCCTGAAGCGGGGTTTGGCACCCTTCTCCTCGGGGCCAGCCAGCTGTCGCCGCTGACGGCCGTCAGCACCGTGACGCCGCTGACGCGGCCAGAAGGCCAGTGCCGCCACAGCAGGTGCACGTGGCGTCCAGGCTAATATAGTCCTCCAGCCGCCTGGGCGGCCGTTTCGCGTCGCGGGCTGGCCGCGGCTCTGGCTCGTTGGTGCGGCAACCTCTGGGCTCCTGGCGGGACGGGCGCTCTCTCTATCTATCTTTCTCTTGCTTGGTCTAGCATATCTATTTTTTCTTACAAATATCTAACAGGACTATCTTTATCTATCTATCAGTCTAAATATCTACCTATATTTAATTACATCTATGTACATGACAATTTATTATCTATCTAGCTCGTCTATCTCAATTCTATAACTATCAATTTGCTTATCTATTCTGCTCCTATCTAGATATAAATCATTTGCCAGTGTGCATATCTCGCCTCTCCCTCCTCCTCTCTATCTATCTATAAATAATATGTCTATCTACCCACCACTCTATTACAAGCATGTTATCTCTCTGTTTGATCTCTTCCTTTCTTTATTTTGATTTCAATTCCTCTGAATTTCATCTAATGAGCGATTCGATACATTTTGTTTTCTATATTGTTCATTTTTATCCAAATTATGCCGAAAGTGATATTCAGCCCTTAAATCATTACAATTTTCACCCTCCATTTTCTTCTATTTTGTTATTTTTCCTTGTTATCCTCGTTTTCTTTAATCACTTTTCCCCATTTTCAGTCTTTCATCTGTCGTTTTCATTCTTATCTATCTTTCTTTTGTAATTCTTTGGATATCATTTTGTATTTTCATCATTGTGCTTCATCGCCTCTTTCTCTTTTGGTGTATCGGTTTCCTCTATTTATTCCTATTTTATAAAGTTTTCTTTGTGTTGTGATATTTATTGTGTTTTTGATTTACGTCCGTCACAGAAAAAAATGCGATATATATATATATTTTTTCTTATTTTACCTTATTTTGTTTCTCTCTCACTTGTTTTGTTTTCTCCTTTAATTCTACATCTTTTTCTTTACTTTTACTTTTTTTTCTTTCACCTACGCATTCATCTTCCTTCTTGTTGTAGTCCTTTATCGCTTTTGTTTCTTTCGTCCACAAATATCTTCGCCAAGAACGTATCCGGATTTCTTGCGCCCCGCTCAGACGCTATTCGTCAGTGGTCTAATGATAATTCAAATTTCTTCGGAATTCATTTTTTCTTGTTTAGCCCCGCTCCAACACGCGCTTGAATGATTATCACTATATTCTATTGCTTTTTTCGTTGATGTTCATATGGTCTCTTATATCCCTGTGTTTCAAATTTTGGGCGAAATTACGTTTTCATCCGAGGAGAGAGAAAAAAGACCAATAAAGGAACTTGATTAAATGCTTTTGAATAAAAGGACGATCCAAACGCGTTGAAAAAGTGAATATGTAGTAAAAGGGAAAAGCATATGCTCGATACTTCAATGCACACGCGAAGCACACACACACACACACACACACACACACACAACACACACACACCACCCACACACACACACACACCACACACACACTATATATATATATATAATATATATATATATATATATATATATATAGATATAGATAATGTATACTACGACCACACACACACACACATGATAATAGAATATCTATATTATTATATATATACATATAATATATATATAATATATATATAAATCATCTCTGTCCTCACCTTCCTTTCCCTCTCCCATTACAGTAGGTACCAGACAACACACGAAATTGATATACACACGTAAACCTACATACACATGTGCAGACATGCACATATATATTACATACATAAATACAGAACAATAGAATAACCATTAGAAATGTCCTTATCTCAAATGTTTATTTCTTTTTTCAAAAATTCAAGTCACATTTCACCGGGCTTGTCTGCCATGTTACTTTAATGACTTTCATTCACTATCTAGTAACTATCAAGAATACAGTCACAATCAACATATTTACAATCCTCACATCACTATCGTTGCTTGTCGTTATTATTCGCCATGGACTTTTTCCTTTTGGTACATATTGAGTTTTTTGTGCTATTATCACACTCAATGAAAATCTCCACATATCTTTTACATTATTCTTCAGCCTTACTTGACTAAATCACTGGAACGAATATATCAAAAAGTTCTTAGAAAGGCAAAGACTTTATTTCACGGCCTTCGAACTCTGTTTCCAAAAGACCTTTTCGAAAGACACAAGCTGATACTTCTTTTGCCAAACTGTCGTCGTCTCTCATTGTTTTCTGCGTGTGAAAGTCGGCGGCCACGCG
This sequence comes from Penaeus monodon, assembly GCF_015228065.2. Taxonomy (NCBI): domain Eukaryota; kingdom Metazoa; phylum Arthropoda; class Malacostraca; order Decapoda; family Penaeidae; genus Penaeus; species Penaeus monodon. The sequence continues at coordinate 28,310,490 of NC_051403.1, forward strand.
GGCGACCGAGGTGCTGGAAGAGACTATATTTCGTTCGGAAGCCGCTTTGGGCCTCTCTAGGGCCGTGGCGTCCTACGATACCATGGGGGGAACATGAAAGGAAAAATATGAGCGTTAGAAATGAGCCTTATATATATATATACTATATATTATTATATATTATATATAATATATATATATATCATATATATATATTTATTATTCACTGTAGTAATATCATTAGTGAGACTAGCTTACGACATTGTGTTTATCTCCCTTTCAAAGGATATTATGCTTGTTTATTGTTTTGGAATAGCTTAATTTTGTGTATTTAGAAGTTACTAAATTAGCTAAAAATAAAGTTGATAATAAGAACACTTTTCGGAGTTTGGGAGGTTTTGCCAGCCGTTCCCTCGTTTCTCACGAGAGTCCACAATGACATGGACCCCTTAACACTGTTCACTGGTTGTCCGTTTTATCTTCTGCTAATCCGCGCGCCATCGATGCACTGATGTAAGCGGGGTCCTTCCACCGTGCAAATCGAATGCCTACTGATAGCAATTGGTTGAGGAAAGGACTAGGCGGGCCGGATTTTTCTGCCTATTCAGGTATCTCCAAGGAAACGCGCCTAAGTAAACGGGGAATAGCCAGGAATTGGGTATTTGCAAATCTTCAATTGCAAAAGTGAAGAGAAAACTTGATAAGAAGACCATGAACCCAATCGAAGAAGAAAGTGTGGAGCATCTTCTATACCAGATAGGCAAGAATGCTCCGCAACTATGGTTAAACAGATAGCTAATGACAGAAGATCCTCTGCGGCGAGTGTTAAGCTCTCCACAGTCAGAAAAAGTTAAGTAAGATAGGATACCGTCCATGCAGGCCAGCTAAGGGCCAAAGACTAACCGTAACTCCGAGGAAGAAACGACTGGCCTGGGCAAAGGTTCACAAGGATGGAGCCAGAGGATTAGGAAGGGGAAAAGGTAAATTCATTTTAAAATTTCCCGTTTGACTACGTTGATAGTGATTCAAACATAATTAATTCGATAAAATATGCGTGCATTGAAAAAAATATCTAGGTTACAAAATATTACATTAATAAATGTACTTTTGGTTAAAGCGAGGATCAGACCAAAGGTATGTTGGAGATGGAGTTCAAGCGGATTTCTATTTCCAGTCATCTCGTAACTTGTATTGTATCATTATTGCAGGTTTGTATCTCTAACGGTACCAGCTAGAACAGTGGATGGACGCGACGCTTTGTTAAAAGAACCAGCTCAGAGAAGGCAGAACGACTGCCAGAGGAGTACAAACAAAATTCCCAACCAGGTGTGGTTGTGGTATGTGATCTCTGCCGCTTGGGAGAGAGTGTAATGGTTATCGAGTCAAGTGGGACACTGACATCAACTGATAGAGTCCTCGGCCCCAACGCAGGAGTGGTACCAAAGATGATGACTGCATTTTCATACATTTTCTTACATTTCCATAAAACAAGTGTTAATGACTATTATGGATAACCATGGTATTAGAGTGCTTGATGGACCTAGAAACAATCCGATAATAAATCTTGTAGAATGTGTACAGAAAAAACATGAAGGTTAATGGGAAGCCCAGTGAATGTAATAACAAAGTTGAGCTAATTGAAACGATGGATAAAGGTACGGCATAAAACAACAGAAATCGGAAAGAGGTCCGCCGGTTCATTCGAGGCAAGACGTGTTGTGAGTGATTAGTCTAATGCCATGTCTCTAATTATGCACACATAACCCCCTTCGTGATTGGAAGTGATTCAGTTGCTTTAATTTTGGGATAGAGATGCTACCAAAAAATGGTTTGAAACACTGAGTGGGGATCAATAACTACGTCCAGTATGAAATATATATGTATATATATAGTATATGGAATAATATATATATATATATATATATATATAAGATATATATACTATATATATATCTATACTATATATGTGTGTGGTGTGTGTGTGTGGGGGTGTGTGTGTGTGTGTGTGTGTGTGTGTGTGTGTGTGTGTGTGTGCGTGTGCGTGCGCGCAGTGTTTGAACAATTTCTACTGACAAAAAGCAACAAACACCAACTTTATAAGAGAACTGAGTCATTAATAAGTTTGCACAAAGGCCATTGCAGAACGCCGCGCTCTTCGCCCGAGACAAGCAAAACCACGGTGTTGCAAGACCCCCCAAAAAAAAAAAGAAAGAAAGAAAAGAAAAAGAAGGAAATAACGAAATAAAGAAAGAAAAAAGAGTAATGCGTGAGAAACAGAGCAGAGAATCAGGACGCCCCCAACGTGTTTATTAACGCTCATACGAGTCCAAACAAAGGCTCTAAAAATTGGGTCTCTACTCGTATCGCTGATCTGAAATTGAAATAGCAAGCAGGAGTGTTCCAGTGCTCTCCAGCCGAGAAGGAGGGAAATGCGTCATACATTAGATTCACTTTCATTCACTTTGGGGGATTCTGAATAGGAATCTTGTCCTTGGCGTAAAATTAATAGTTTCTGAATGTTTGTGTTTATTCGCTCGTAGTTGCCGTTGTATTTTATCTTTCTGATTGCATGAGGGTTTGAAATATCGAATAATCTTGTAATAATTCTCTATTATCTTTATGGTTTTGCAAAAAAAAAAAAAAAAAAACGTTAGGAGTTTATGGTAATAGGAAAGTGCGATACGATGTTTATTAATTTTCTCAAAGGAAAAAAAAATATAGTCGACATATATAAAGTTATCGAAAGTTTCCGTTCAACCGCCTACTAGAATGACAGTAGGATTCAGTCTCTTGTTGCACTTTAAGGACACTTCTTTTACGTATCATCTCACCTGGATAATTTACCCTGCCATCTTACGATAACGTTACGTCACCTGGATCTCCTACGTTGGTTCACCTTATATTAATAAGAATATTTCGTACTGACTCCCGCATCGCTCGCAAAACACGACGAGCATAACAAATGAAAAGTCAATATTAATGAAATATGTATCTGTATTTCATTCTCTTTGTGGTTTTGACTACCTGTGAGAAAAAGGAAAAATTTTCTTTTATTTCACCTTGTTTGAACAGATCATCCAAAATCCAAAACCACGAATATACAACAGCGACCATGCTGTTTTCCTTAGTACTGCATGCTCGCGGCTGACTCGAGCAAAAGGGCTGTTGATACATCTCAGAAATAAGGTATAGATGCAACAACAACGAAACAGAAAAATTTCCTCTGACGAAATCTAAATATATATCAGTTCATTCGGAAGGCAGTAAACACTACACAGCAGATTCACGCTAGAAAAAGAAAGAAAGAAAGAGGGAAAGAAAAGAAAAGAAAAAAAAAGAGAAGATAAACAAGACCGGATGCGCCCCATGTCGTGTGTATTTTGTGTGTTTGTCTGGTGGAAAAGAAAATGCAAATGTGCATACGTATACAAAACGAACACATACGCCTGGTGAGAGGACAGACTCCAATATAATATACATAATTCTAATTACCTTCCTGCCTGTCTGTCTATCAGCTTATCCATCTATTCATATATCTAGTCTATCAATTTATCCATCTCTCTTTCTATCTACCTATTTTCTATCGTCCTCATAAGATTCATATATATATTATATATAATATATATATAATATATATATAGATATATATATATATCTATATATATATATATATATATATATATAGATATATATATATATATAGATAGATATCATATATATATATATATATATATATATTATATCTATATATATATTATATATATATATATATATATATAGATTTTTTTTGCTTTTTGTTTTTTTTGTTTGTTTTTTTTACTCAGTTCCACCTCTCTCTCCCAAAGGAAACTATAAGAAAAAGAGGAGCAAACGATGAAACAAAACAAAACACCGACTTTGAAAAAGAATCGGAACCTCTTAAGCCATTCCGAAAAGGCATTGAACCCTAAACGGAATCTGTTTGTAGCATTAGCTAATTGGTTTTGGTTCGGTGTCCAAAAAGTGATAAGAAACGAAATAAAAGAAAGGAAAAGAGAGAGAGAAGAGAAGGAAAAGAGAAGAAAAGAGAAGAAAAGAGAAGAAAAGAAAAGAGAAGAAAAGAAAAAAAAAAGAAAAGAAAAGAAAGAAAAGAGAAGAGAAGAGAAGAGATAGATAGATAGATAGATAGACAGATAGATAGATAGATAGATAGAGAGAGAGAGAGAGAGGAAAGAGAGAGGAGAGAGAGAGAGAGAGAGAGAGATAAAGAGAGAGATAGACAGAGAGATAGATAGAGAGAGAGAATGATAGAGAGAGAGATAGATAGAGAGAGAGATAGATAGGATAGATGAAGATAGATAGATAGATGAGATAGAGAGATAGAGAGAGATAGAGAGATAGATAGATAGAGAGAGAGATAGATAGAGAGAGAGATAGAGAGATAGATAGATAGATAGAGAGATAGATAGAGAGATAGATAGATAGAGAGAAGATAGAGAGATAGATAGAAAGAGAGAAAGAGAGAGAGAGAGAGAGAGAGAGAGAGAGAGAGAGAGAGAGAGAGAGAGAGAGAGAGAGGAGAGAGAGAGAGAGAGAGAGGATTTCAAACCGGTATAAAGCGAAAAAATGACCAAATAACTAGCACACAAGGGCTGTCCCCGTCGTTCACACCAAGGATTCAAAAGACAAAACCCAAAAATATGGCTTTCAATCATTATTCCCTCGCGCGTGTTCAACGCAGTCTGAGGCAATGGCTTATTGATTCAAGTGAGGATCCTTTGGCTTTTCCGAAGACCATTTGCTCTCTTAGAAGACTATCCTGCAAATCGACACTTCTCGTAGCCATGTGAGGGGTCGAGTCGAATCTAGAATCTGCTCGTAGCCATGTGAAGGGTCAAATCGAATCTAGAATCCTCTCGTAGCCATGTGAGGGGTCGAATCGAACCTAGAATCCCCTCGTAGCCATGTGAGGGGTCGAATCGAATCTAGAATCCTCTCGTAGCCATGTGAGGGGTCGAATCGAATCTAGAATCCTCTCGTAGCCATGTGAGGGGTCGAATCGAATCTAAAAATCCTCCGTACCCAAATGTGGGGGGTTTAAATCGAATTTAGAACCCCTCTCGTAGCCATGTGAGGGGCAAATCAAACCCTAGAACCCTCTTTTACCTTTGGTGGGGGTCAAAATCGAAATCTAAAATCCTCTGTAGCCATGGGAGGGGTTTTAATCGAATCTAAAAATCCTCTCTTTAGCCATGTAAAGGGGTCAAATCAAAACCTAGAATCCTCTCGTAGCATGTGGGGGGTTCGAAGGGGGGGGGGGGAACCTAGAATCCTCTCGTAGCCAGGGTAAAGGGTTCAAAATTAAACCCCTTAGAATCCTCTCGTAGCCATGTGGGGGGGTTGAATCGAATCGGGAATCCTCTCGTACCCTTGCGGGGGGTCGAATCTAAAAACGCACATGGGGGAAAGGTGCCCCCTAGGAAAATTTACAGGCTCACGGGCTGTGGATTATTATTTCGGGATTATTTTTTTGGGGATTATCTATTTTGTGGATTATCTTTTTTGGGGTTTACCCATCTGGGGGAAATGTCATTCTGGGGGGTTGTCTATTCTGGTGACCTTTTTAAGGGATCTGGGAAATTTAGAATATCCTTTTTCAGAGACGAGATAAAGAAAATTTCCCCGCTAACAAAACATGCAAACTGTTACAGTGAGGCAGAGGACGGCAGATACATGTAATTTTACCTGGAGAATAATCATTCATAATTAAAAAAAAATATTTATAATAATTATATATATCATTTACTAATCATATATAATATAAAAACAAAACCCTAAATAAATCTAAAATCAATAAATATCATTATAATTTTTATAATAATCATTTATAATAAACAAAAATCATATATTTTAAAATCAAAACTAATATTTAATGGGTTTCCCATGACGAAAATGGAAAATCCCTTCATAAAAACGTTTATGGAACTTCGTGATTCTTGGAGTGAACCCCCACAAAGGACAAACGGAGCCCTGGGGGAGACAAGCCCCGGGAAAGACCCTTCGGCGCACCCTCTCCTTTCGTGGCGCCGGAGGATGCACCACAAATCGCGGGTTCGCTCCATGGATGTCTCGCAAGAAGAGTGTCCTCACACGCCCATCTCACTCTGCCAGACAGCGTTCAGAATACAGCGCTACGTCTCGTCTCGCTGACACTTGGCCCTCCCACCGCGCCAAGGATGGGACGTCTGCAGCGACGAAGGGGCGTGGGAAGGCCATCTATCATGTCCAGCGCCCACCAGCTAAACACTGATCACCTCCGGAGAATTTATCATCGGAATATACGCATCAAACAAGAATGCTATTGCCTGTAAAGCTCCTTTGTAGATAAAGCGTACAAATACACCAAAAAAAAAAAAGAAAAAAAAAAATCTTTTATCCTTGTCATAGTCTGCAAATAAACGTATAAACATGGAGAGAATAAGTTCAGAATTTCTATACAGTTCCAGCGACTTGACATGATATTGCAACTTACGGACTTCCAGATTATGGTTTGGATAATTGGATCGTCGCAGATAATGCCAGGGTTTGGGAGGAATTTGGAAACAAGAGAGACAGTTGTTACCTCTTTTGTCTTCTTTTTATCTACCTTTTTCTTTTTCATTTCATCTTATCCTCTCCTTTTGCTATGACTCTTATTTCCTCTCATTGCCAAACCCATTTTAAGTGTTTTTTTTTTCTTATAATTCTTGTTATTATCTTCCTATTGTTATTCTTCCTTTTCCTTGCTCTTCTTATTCTCCCCTTCCTTATTTTTTTATCAGTTTCTTCCTCAGTTCTGCGTATCTCCTTTCTTTTCAGCTTTTTCTCTCTCTTTCAGATTTCTCTTCTCCCTCTCTCCAATTTCTGTTTTCTTCCTCTTTTGTTGGTGTCTCTTTTCCCTTTTCGTTCGCGGAGAGAGAGAGAGAGAGAGAGAGAGAGAGAGAGAGAGAGAGAGAGAGAGAGAGAGAGAGAGAGAGATAGAGAGAGAGAGAGAGAGAGGGGGGGGGGAAGGGAAGGAGAGAGAGAGACAGTGAGAGAGAAAAAGAGAGGGAGGAGGAGGAGGAGGAGGAGGAGGAGGAGGAGAGAGAGAGAGAGGGGGGGGGGAGACAGGGAGAAGAGAATAGGCAGAGGGAGAAGAAGTAGAAGAAGAGAGAGAGAGAGAGAGAGAGAGAGAGAGAGAGAGAGAGAAAGGGCCAGAGAGAGAGAGAGAGGGCCAGAGAGAAAAAAGGGGAACAGACAGAGGGCGGAGAGAAAGAGAGAAGAGAAATGGAGGGAGGGGAGATACATAGATGAAATGGAACAAAGGCGAAAGGGGAGCTAAAGAAAGGGAGTGAAAAGGGGAACAAGATAATTGAGGAGAGAGAACAAGCCATGAAATCCGATTTGAAAACAAAAGACAAACGCAGGCAAACAAAGAACAGACAACAGAAAGAAGCAACAGCAACAGCAATGCCAATAAGAAAAAAACAATTGAAAACTCTAATTGCTTTGGTAAAAAAAACGGAATTGGTATTATCATTGGGTTTAACACCAGTTGCTTCCAAAAATAACAGCGTGATAATCATTGTCAGAACAACAACGACGAAAGACAAACAAAAACAGTATTACAAAATTAAAAGGATGAATAGCGTGGATAATAGCAGTTGACACCATCAACAGTGCCAACGAAACGGTCAAAAAAAAAAAAAAAAAAAAAAAAAAAAATATATATATATATATATATATATATATATATATATATATATATTATATATAATATATATATATATATATGTATAACAACCCTCACAATAACAAGAACGAAAAAGTCAAAATCAAACCACAACAACATAAGCAACAACAACAACAACGACGCCGACGCCGACGACGACGACAAAAACAACAACAACAACAAACAAACGACGCCAAATATAAGAACACTACCACAACGACCCGAATATACATCATACTAACAACTGAAAGCGAGAACCACCACTGAGAGGGAAGAAACGGGTGGTTCCGAAGCCCCTCAAAGAGTAAGTCACTTGTTTGTCCCCTAATTGGCCGGAGACGATAGTACGCACTTCCGCCCTCGTTAGCCACGGCCTTTTGACCTTTTGCTTGGCTGGAGGCGGGGGGGGGGGGTATTTTCTCCACAGTTCTTGTTTTTTTTACTTGTTCTCCTCATTCATTTTGTTTTCCGGTTTCTATTTTCCTTTTATTTATTTATTTATTTATTTATTTTGCTCCTTATTACTTATTCATTATTCGATTTCTCTGGTTTTCTGTTTGTTTTTCTCTTTCCTTTTCCATTTTAGGTTTCTCCAATTTCCTTTTTCTCTTTACTTATTCATTATTCATTTCTCTGTCTGTTTGTCTCTCTCTTTTCATTTCAGTGCTTCAGTCTACCTAACTATTTAGGACATACTGTTATTTAAATAGTATTATTATTTTTTTGTTTATTCATTATGGTTAGTATTCAAATGTTTGCCTGTCTGTCTGTTCATATGCCTGTGTCTAAGGCCACTTTCAGAACAAAGTGGCACGTCAGACGCGGCAGGTGGCAAGTGGCAAATACCACGTGGCACGGTGATTTCAGGTCATGGTTACACGTGGCGCGTGTCACTCGGTTCACAAGATGGCATCATTGGAAGCTGACGACGTTATTGTTGCCATAAGTCCAAATTAATCTTGTAATAATTATCTGTAACTTGGAGGAATAAAATGGATGACTTTGAGGCAGAATGTGAGGCAAATTTGTTCCAGTACCCTGAAAATACTTATTTTTCTCACAAACAAAATATTTTGATAATTCTATCATGGAGAGTATTGTTATTGTCCCGCGGTGATGTATCATGCAAACATTTGTATTTCTCTAAGGATTGCACAAATGTTTTGCTGATTGGTTCATTGTTTGGAAGAGTTGTGCACGAGAGCAGGCACACAACGCATTGCTTCCTCCTGCAAGACTGCGTGTGGTTACTCTCTCATCCAGAGCCTCGCTCACTAGGCGACCGAAGCAGTGGTGTTAAATGTGCTTGCGGAAATAGGTCTAGACACTTCAAGACTATTCTATGTATTTTATTTATTTTATCGAATTGTATTTGATTTTAACATTTTAAAATTAACTTGGCTAATGTAAAAGCTCCAATAAAATCTGACACACGCCGAGGTGGCAGGTCGCACGCTGGAGAAATAAAAAGAAAAAGGCAAGTCGATCTTGGCGTGGCACGCAGGTCGCACGTGGCTAATGCGACAAGCCACGCCAGTTCTGTGAAAGGTTTCACATGTTTCCGTATGCAACATATCTGACTTGTCCATTCTTTCTGCCACTTCGGACAGTGCGTCAGGTTGTAATGGTGTGAAAACGACCTAAGAACAGGAACAAGGAAACACATACATTTCCTGTGTTCTGTTGTTCCTCCATGCGTTGCCATATGTTTGCAATTTGTTCAGCATAAATCCTACGTTACGTGCTAAACAGGCATCCCTCTCAGACAGTCTCCATTTTCACGATCCCATTCGACAAGGCAATAACTCTACTCAGAACACTGGAGATTTAATCTCGTCTCTGCCTTGTTTATTACCTATCCGTTTTATTATCCTGGGTTTTACTGTTTTTTTTTTTTCTTTTTTAATCATTATTGTTATATGACGATGTGACGATGCTCATGATAATGATCATTTTATTATTATTATTATTATTATTATTATTATTATTATTATTATTATTATTATTATTATTATTATTATTATTATTATCATTATTATTATTATTATTGTTATTGTTATTATTATTATTTTTTTTTTATTATTTTTATCTTTATTAACATTATCATTATATTTATATTTTATT
>NC_051403.1:28325321-28327124 GCF_015228065.2 Penaeus monodon
ATATATATATATATATATATATATATATATATATATATTGAATGTATGCATTTTGTAGCTCCCTATCGACGTACAATCTAATACTAAATGGAATGCCTCCCGAAGCCCGAGCGGGTCTCTTTCGAACCCTGTGAACGCTCGGGGGCATCACGGCGCCCTCTTTGGAGCCCCACATTGGGCGGGGATCTTCGCCGCTCTCTCCCGCCGCAGACGTCAGTCCAGGGAGTCTTTCAGTCGAGCGAACTGCGAGCGGCGGTTTGATCTCCTCCGGCGGGGCGGAAGCGATGACTGATCGGCGGAGATCGCGGCGGTCGGCGGCCGCGCTCGCTTTCTTTCCATATCTGCTATAAAGGCACACACACACACACACACACACACGCACACACACACACACGCAAATATATGTGTGTGTGTATGTTGTATACATGGATATGTATACATATATATATATATCATCATCATCATTTAAAACGGTTAGGTTCATGTCTGAGCCGCCGTGGTCACAGCATGATACTCAATTGCAGTTTTAAACGTTGTGATGCTCTTGGAGTGAGTACGTGGTAGGGTCCCCATTTCCTTTCCACGGAGAGTGCCGGTGTTACCTTTTTAGGTAATCATTTTTCTGGCCCAGCACTGACTTGAGCTGGCTTGGCCACCCAGTGGCTAGGCAGGCAATCGAGGTGAATTTTCCTTGCCTAAGGGAAAAAAACGCGGCGGTCGGTGACTCGAACCCTCGAACTCAGATTGGGCCCTCGTGACATTCTTGAGTCCGACGCTCTAACCATTCGGCCACCGCGGCCCCTATATATATAATATATATAATATATATATTTATATTATATATATATATATATATTATATATATATATATGGGATATATATATATATATACATATATATATTTTTATATTATTATATAAAATATTTAAAATATAATATATATACACACATACATACATATTCATACATGTATATATAGACACATGTGCGTGTGTGTATCTGTGCGTGTGTGTGTGTGTGTGTGTGTGTGTGTAAGCACGCACGAGCATGGCAGGCGAGGAGAACGTACCCAGGAAGCCTGCACCGGCGCTGGGAGTAGCGAGGCCGTAAACATTCGAGGCACAGCCGCGCATGTATGCAGATCGCAAACACGTAAATATCAACTCATGCACGGGCGCTTTGGCGGGGCCCTTGAGCATGAGACAGCATGAGCTCTTTCCGAAGGCTAAGAAGGGCAGAGAGCTTGCATAGGTTACTCGAGTAGAAGGGGGGAGCGAGGGGGGGGAGGGAGGGGTCAAGAGATTAAGAGAAAGAAGGAAAGTGTGGTGGAAATGGCGTTGCTCGAGAGAAATAGATATATAGAAAGAGTGATAGAGATAGATAGATAGATACATGGATAGAGAGATAAAAAGAGTGACAGAGATAGATAGATAGAGAGATAGAGTGAGAGCGAGCGAGCGAGCGAGCGAGCGAGCGAGAGAGAGAGAGGGAGAGAGAGAGAGAGAGAGAGAGACGAAGAAGAGGAGAATAGAAAAGAGAAGAATAGATATGAAGAGAAAAAACAGGAGAAGAGAAGAGAGAAGAAAAGAAATTAAGAGAAAAAAGAGGAGTGAAAAGAGAGGAAAACAGAACTAAGAAAGAGAATAAATCAGAGTCCACGGGGGAAAAGGGGGAGAGAGGGAATTTAAAAAGCTGGGGCCTTGGGGGAAGACATGTCTAGACCGAGGAGAAAACCCCGGGCAATGAAGTGCCATGACCCTAGTAAAGGCAAAAAAAAAGAAATTGATTGGAACCCAGATTTTC
>NC_051403.1:28338859-28353859 GCF_015228065.2 Penaeus monodon
TTTTTTTCATAATTTTTTGTTGTTGTTACTATTATATTAACATTTTTATCTTTATATCACATTATCATTTTTATTACCTTATTTTTGGGTTATTGTTATTTTTTCATTATTGTTTTTAAAATTATTTTTTTATTTTTATTATTATTTATTATTTTATATTATTATTTTTATTATTATTATCATTATAAATATTGTTTTATATTTTATTATTATTTATTTTATTTTTATTATTGCTTTTATGTTTTTTAATTTTATTCTATTGTTTTTTTAATTACGTGTTATAATTGTTGTTTTTAATATTTAATATTATTATTATCGTTATCATATTATTATTATTATTTTTTATTATTAATTATTTCCCATTATCATTTTTATTATTTTTTTACATTAAATTACCATCACACTATTTTACATAACATTTCAATATATCAGTCATTATTTTTTTATTAATTATTATATTGTTGTTTTTGTTGTTTTGTTTATTTATTATAATACACCCATATTATTATTTATTATTATTATATTTTTTATTATTTTATTTTTATTATTATTATTACCTTTAATTAATTTTATATTTTTGTTTCAGAAATTTACTTTTAACCTCTTTTATTTTTTCATCTTTTATTATCATTGTCATAATATATTATATTATTACTGTACTATACATTACATCAATATCTTTATTTATTAAATTAATTTTTATATTATTATTATTATTTTTTTTATTATTATTTATTATTTTTATTATTATTATTATATTTTATCATTGGATTACTTTTATTTTTTATTATCTATTTATAACTATACGTTTTTTTGGTTTCTTATCATTATTATTATGTTTATTTTTCATCATCTCATTTCATTTTTAAATGTTATTCATAATCATCATCATTATTGTTGCATTGCCTTTTTTTCTAATGTTTATCCCATCATCATCTCATCATTCACTATCATCATTCTCATCATATCATTATTTACATATCATACCATCCCATCACCATCTCATCTATCTCATACTTAAATCTCATCATCTTTATCATTATCATATCATTATTTCTATCATCATCCCCCTCACCATCCCCCTATCATTAATCATCATCACATCATCATACCATCCCCCCATCATCTCATATCATATTATTAATTCATCATCCCCCATCCCCCCCACATCATCATCATCCCCATCACCCTCACCACCCATCCTCATAAACCATCATCATCGTCTTTAAAATACATGAAGATACAAATTATTAATATTATTACTAAATTCCCTTTTTGTCTTTTATATCACTTTTGGGGCTTAAAAACCCCCCATCAGCATTATCACCGCCTTTATCAATATAAAAACAAAATACACATTGAGAAAATCTCCATTCCTTTTGACAGACTGATAACATAACATTTCCCAATTACGGTTATTTCCACAGTCAGAATTCCGTTATAGATTTTGCTTTTGTTGGTGATAATAACACGGTTAACATAACAGTCATCAGGAAACTCTTTGAAACGTGTAATTATTAAACCAAATATTGTGTTGTGGGTTCCATTCAGTCACGTGATATTTGATTATAAGTTTGAGTGATGTGCCTTTGTTTGATGATAATGATGTTGTTGATGATGGTGATGAGATGATGATGATGATGATGAGATGATGATGATGATGATGATGATATGATGATGTGATGATGTGAGATGATGATGGTGGTGGTGGTAAGGTGGGGTGGTGGGGATGAAAATGATAATTTTTATCACTAGTTTAAAATATATTCGGCATCTATTATATTACATTTTATTTTTAACATCATTTTTATTTTTTATTTTCTTATTTCCATTATCTTACGTTATTTTATAATCATTATATTATCGTTTTATTTCATTCATTATCATATTATCATCACCCTCATCCTTTACATCATTTTTTACATTTTAAATATTTTTATGGCTTTAATTATTTTGTTTATTATTTACCTTACCTTCTAGAGATTATTTAATTATCATTATTATTATCAACATGTATTATTACTATTTTGTTATTTATTATTATCATTTTTATTATTTTTATATTATTTTTATTTTTATTATTATTTATTATTATTATTACCATATTTTTCATTTTTATCATCTTTACAATTACTTTTCCCCCTGTCTTGCTATCCGTTTTTTTTCATTTCATGTTTTTTATTTTTATTATTATTTTATTATTATTTTTTTTTGGGTTTTTGTTGTGGTTGTTGAATTACAGAAACTTCACCCTATAAATTTTTTTTTTTATCTTTGTTTTTTTTTTTTTCATGAACATTATTATCTTTGTTATCGTTGCGATCACTATCCACGTTATCATAAATATTTTATTTTAAAAATGTCCATTGTTCCTTTTAAATATAATATTCCATTCCTGTCAGTCCTCTAAAATGAAGAGATCCTTTGACCCCGCGATCTCTGGGGCCCTCGATCCACACGTTTCCCGGGGAAAAAACACAAACTGTATTATACGATTTTTTTTCTTCTTTCTTTTCTTTTTTAAGCTTCTCTCATCTCTTCGTCACATGGCGATGGGAAGAGAGGGAGAGAAATAATAGGTCGAAATGATGAAGAGAGAGAGAGAGAGAGAGAGAGAGAGAGAGAGAGAGAGAGAGAGAGAGAGACGGTGAGACAAGAAGCAGAGGAGATTTAATGAGATTTGGTGGAAGGAAAGTAAATATGTCTGAACTGGCGGTCGAGGTTAAGGGGAGGGGGGGCGGGGGGTAGGGGGGTGATGAATTTAAAGGGGGGCGATTTTTTTTGATCTGTCGAAACAATTTTTCCCCTTTTCTTAACTGTTTTATCTTTTGTACTCCATTAGCCTCTCCCTCTTGTCTGTTTGTTTTTCTATCCTTCTCTTACCTCCTTCTGTCTCCTTTAAGGCGTTAGTATTTATGAATGAATAAATAAATATGCGCACACAGTGTGTATGTGTTTTTTGCCGGGGAATGGTTTAAAGGAGAAAATGAGCATATGAGTGGAAATTAATAAGCAGATAAAGAATGAAAATGACAATCACATTAAAACAGATTTTTGTGAACAAGAAAATAAAAGTCGCATACGAAACACTTGTTTTTTCTCTGTCTAACCAACCCTTTCTCTCTGTCCTTCCCTCTCTTCACTCTCTACCCCTCCTGTCTTTCATCACTTTTCTTCCTCCCTTCTCTCTCTCTCTCCCCCTTCTTCGTTTTTTCCCCCCCTTTCCATCTATGCCCTCCCCTTTTTCCCCCTGTTCAGGCCTTTTAAATTTTCCGACGATGGCGCCGGGCGAACAGAAGCAAACTTTAATGAATCTCGAACCGAATTTTGGGAACCTTGCTTTGGGATCCACTGAAGAACAACAATGGAAGAGAAAATGAGGGTTTGAAAAAAAAATTCGTGAAGGTGAATGGCTCATTAGGGCAGCGAGAAAGAAAACGTGACGAGGCGGTAATGCGTTTTCTTTGATTTTTTTCCGTTTTCTTTTTTCTTTTTTTCTTTTTTTTTTTTGATAAGAAAGTGGAATGGAAGGAAAACTGAATGTTTGAAAATTCCGAGAATGTGAATAGATCATTCAGGTCATTGAGAAAGAAAACGGGACGATGTGGGAATTCGTTTTCTTTGATTTGTCCTTTTTTCTGGGGGGAGGGGGTACCCTTTTATTACTATTATTATTTTCTGTTAATAAGAAAGGGAAAAGGAAGGAAAATGAACGTCTGGAAATCCCGCGAAGGCGAATGGATCAATAAGACGTGACAATGCATTTTTTTTTTGTCTTAACATTTGTTCATTTATCCTTTGTGTGTGTGTGTCTGTTCGACTTTTCACTTGTTTATTGTCTTTTCTTTCAAAAATAAAAAAAACAGTGAGAGTTGAATTTTAAAAAATCGAGGCGTTGCAATACGTCATGACGTGACGATGCGTTTATTCGCTTTCTTTGAATTTTCCGTTTTCTCTATCATTCTCGTTTGTCTGTTATTGCTTTTATTTTTAACAATAACGCAATGGAAGGGAAAATGAACGTTTGAACATTTCGAGAAGGTGAGTTCGTGATTAGAGGGATAAGGAAGAAAACGTGACATTGCGTTATTTCGTTTTCTTTATAGTTTCCGTTTTCTTTTTCTTTTTTCTTTTTTTTTTTTGTTTTTTATTTATATTTTTGCGTGGTGCTTTTATATTGTGTACTACAAAAAAAGGCAATGAGGGGGGAAAAGGGAGATTGAAAATTCGGAAGTTGAATCAGTAAAAAAAAAAAAAAAAAAGTTTTAATTCTCTTTTTATATTTCTTTTTTTCTTTTTTTTTTGTTTTTTTGTTGTTTTTTGTTTTTTTAATTGATATATTTTTATACATTAGTCAGCCAAATTATAAACACATGAAGAACTCAAAAAAAAAGGAAAAAAAAACAAAACACATAAATACACAATTAAAAAGAAAAAAAATAAAAAAAAGGGATATAATTTGAGTTTAATGAAAAAATTTTGCTTGAAGAGCAGAGGGAGCTTCCCCTCCCCCTCCCCCCTCCCTCTTCCACCCCCCCCCCCCGCCCCTCCTCGTTAAACTGCGGGGGAGATGCATTTATTGAAGCCGATGGAATGTTTGGGGGAGAGGGGGTTAACACAACACGAAAACCCAACACACATACATTATGGCGGTGTGTTTTTGTGGGGGGTCGTGCGTGTGTGTGTGTTTTGTGTCCGTGCGTGTGTGGTGTGTGTGTGTGTGTGTGATGTGTGTTGTGTGTGTGTGTGTGTGTGGTGGGGGTGTGTGGTTGGTTGTGTGTGTGTGTGTGGTTTGTTGTTGGGTGTGAAAAAGATGGAACATAGACAGAAGACAAATAAAAAAGATAGATAGTGTAGATAGATTATCATATAACTTTTTTATATGGGTGATAATGGGTGATAGATCGACACATATGATAGTAGTCAGGGAAGATGAACAGATAGAAAGATAGATAGGTAAGCAGACAGATAGAACTAGAGATAAACAGAGATAATAAATCAAACAGACAGACAGACATACATGTATATAATATATAATATATATTAATTTTATATATATATAATATATTTTATATAATATATATATATATATAATACTTGAGTCATTACAATATAGATAAGGCTTTTATATTTTTATAATATATATATATATATATATAATAAAATTTTAAATAATATATATAATAATTTTGATATATTTAACTACTTGAATTTTTAAAAATTTATGCATAGGCTTTATATATGTAATATATATATATATATTTAATATTTTATATATTTATAATTATAATAATGTGTGTGTGTGTGTGTGTGTGTGGTGGTGTGTGTGTGTGTGTGTGTGTGTGTGTGGTGTGGGGGTTTGTGTGTGTGGTGTGTATAAATACTATACTAATTTATAATATATATTGATATATACATAATAACATATAATACATATATATAAAGGTATATGCATTAATATAATAAATATATTGATAATATAATTTTATAATATATATAATATATATATATATTCTTTTAAGGGTGGTTCAGTCTAAGCCCCCTGGTCACAGCATGAACTCAATGGCATTTTTATTCGATGCTTTGGAGTGAGTACTGGTGGGGTCCCCTTTCCCTTTTCCACGGAGAGTCCCGGTGTTCCCTTTTTTTAGGTAATATTCTCTCTTTTTACCCGGGTTTGGGACCAGCATGACTTGGGCGGGGTTTGGGCCACCCAGGGGCTAGGTAGGCAATCGGGGTGAATTTCCTTGCCCAAGGGAAAAACGCCCCGGCGGTGACTCGAACCCTCGAATCAGATTGCCGTCGTGACAGTCCCGAGCCCGACGCTTCAACCACCGGCCACGGGGCCGGGGACGATCATGGGTTTCCATGATTTTCTTGGCTTTTTAGAGCGGGGGTTTTGCTTCCCTTTCCCCCCGGTGTTTTTTTTTTTTTTTTTTTTTTTTTTTCCGAGTCACCCCCATTTACCCCGGCACTGATTGGGGCCTTGGCCCCCCAGCGGTAGGCAGGCAATCGAGGGAAGTTCTTGCCATTTGGAAACAACGCGCGGCCCCGGGACTCGAAAGCTCAAAAATAGATTGCCGTGCGTGAAGTTTGGGGCCGACGGTTAACCATTCGGCCCCCCGGCCCCCCTATATATAATTTAAAATATATATTATATTATTATAATATTTTAATATATAATATATATAATATAAATATATAATATATAATAATTAATATATAATAATATATACTATATATTAATATATATTATTATATTATAATTATATATATAGATAATAATAATATATAATAATAAATATATTAAATATATATATGGGGCCGCGGGGGCCCAAGGTTAGCCGCGGACTCAAGACGTCACGCACGGCAATCTGAGTTTGAGCGTTCGAGTCACCCGGCCCGGGGCGTTGTTTCCCAAAGGGCAAGGAACCACCCCGATTGCCTGCCTAGCCGGGTGGCCAAGCAGCCCAAGCAGTGCCCGGGGAAAAAGAGATGGGACTCGGAAAAAAAAAAAAAAAAAAAAAAAAAAAAAACACCGGGGGGAAGGCAATGGGGAAACCACCGCTCTAAAATTTCCAAGAAAAGCATGGAAACCCATGACGTCAAGGCCGCGGGGGGCCCGAGGGTGAAGCGGGACTGGGATGTCCCCGACGGCAATTGAGTTCGGGGTTGAGTCCCGGCGGCGCGTTTTTCCTTGGGAAAGGAACTTCACCCGATGCCTACCTAGCCACTGGGGGGCCCAAGCCAGCCCAATCAGTGCTGGCCAAAACCCCCCGGATAAATAGAGAAAATGATTACCAAAAAAGGTAACACGGACTCCGGGGAAAAGGGAAAATGGGGACCTACCACGTACTCACCCCAAAGAGCATCAGAACAGAAAACTGCCATGAGATCATGCTGTGCCCACGGGGGGCGAAATGAACCTACCGTAAAAAAAGTATATATATATAATATATATTATATTTTAATATATATATGCATATATATTTATAATATATTATGCTATACTTTTAATATATTTTATATATAGTATATATATGTATATATACAAAATATTATAAATTTGTATATGTATTATACCAACACAAAAACCACACACAACACCACACACACAACACACACACCACACACACACACAACACACACACCACACAAAACACATATATATATATAAATTTAAAAATTAAAATATTTATAAATTTATATATATATATATACATATATAAAGTTTTATGCAATATTTTTTAATAATTCAAGTATGTAAAATATAACAATAATATATAATATATTATATTTATATAATTATATATATATATAATATATTAATATTATAAAGCCTTATGATATTTGAAGATCAAGTATTATATATATATATATATTATATATATATATAAATATATATATATAGTATAAATATATATATATATATATACATGTATGTCTGTCTGTCTGTTTGATTTATTATCTCTGTTTATCTCTAGTTCTATCTGTCTGCTTACCTATCTATCTTTCTATCTGTTCATCTGTCTGACTATCTATACATATGTGTCGATCTATCTACCCATCTATCTATCCATATATAAAAGTATATATGACTATCTATCTACAGCTATCTATCTGTTTATTTGTCTATCTGTATGACCCCATCTCTTTCACCACCAACACACACCCCAACACAACACATACCCCACACACACACCACACCCCACACACACACACCCACAACACCACACACACAACACAACCAACACCCACACACACACACACACCACGCCGGCACCCCAACAACACACACACGCAGGGGACACACCCCAACACAACCAAGACAATATGATGTGGGTTTTGGGTTGCGGTGTGGTAAAACCCTCCCCCCCCCCCAAACTTTCCCACGGCTTCAAAAAGGGGGCATCTCCCCCGCAGTTTAACGAGGAGGGGGGGGGGGGGGGGGGGGGAGAGGGGGGGGGGGGGGGAGGGGAAGCTCCCTCTGCTCTTCACAGCAATTTCTTCAATTAAGCATCAAATTATATCCAGCGTTTTTTTTTTTTTTTTAATTCTTTTTAATTGTGTATTTATGTGTATTTGTTTATGCCTTTTATTTTGAGATTTTATGGTTTATAAAGTTTGGGCACTTTATGATGTATAAAAAATAGATCAATTTTTAAAACAAACAAAAAAAAATCAAACAAACAAACAAACAAAAAAGAAAACGGATAATATAAAGAGAGAGAATTAACACTTTTTTTTTTTTTTTGACTAATTCAACTTCTCGAAATTTTCAAATACTCCTTTCCCCTCTCATTGTCCTTTTTTTTTTGCAGTAACACAAAATAAAAAGCACCACGCAAAAATATAAATAAAAAGACAAAAAAAGAAAAGAAAAAAGAAAAAGAAAACGGAAACTATAAAGAAAACGAAATAACGCAATGTCACGTTTTCTTCCTTATCCCTCTAATCACGAACTCACCTTCTCGAAATGTTCAAACGTTCATTTTCCCTTCCATTGCGTTATTGTTAAAAAAGAAGAAGCAATAACAGACAAACGAGAATGATAGAGAAAACGGAAAATTCAAAGAAAGCGAATAAGCGCATCGTCACGTCATGACGTATTGCAACGCCTCAGAATTTTCAAACATTCAACTCTCACTGTTTTCTTATTATTAGAAAAGCAAGACAATAAACAAGTGAAAAGTCGAACAGACACACACACACAAAGGATAAATGAACAAATGTTAAGACAAAAAAAAAATGCATTGTCACGTCTTATTGATCTATTCACATTCTCGGAATTTTCAGACATTCAGTTTTCCTTCCATTCCACTTTCTTATCAAAGAAAAAAAAAGAAAAAAAGAAAAAAGAAAACGGAAAAAAATCAAAGAAAACGCATTACCGCCTCGTCACGTTTTCTTTCTCGCTGCCCTAATGAGCCATTCACCTTCTCGAATTTTTTTTTCAAACCCTCATTTTCTCTTCCATTGTTGTTCTTCAGTGGATCCCAAAGCAAGGTTTCCCCAAAAATTGGGTTTCGAGACATAAATTTTTGTTTGTTCCCCCGGGGGCAGCAAGTCAGTCGGAATAAATGAAAGGCGTGAACACGGGGATAAAGCGAGGGAGAGGCATAGATGGAAGAGGGAGGGAAAACGAGAGAAGGGGAGGAGAGAGAGAGAGAAGGGAGGAAGAAAAGTGATGAAAGACGGGAGGGGTAGAGAGTAAAGGAGGAAGGACAGAGAGAAAGGTTGGTTAGACAGAGAAAAAACAAGGTTGTTGCGACTTTATTTTTTGTCACAAAAATGTTTTAATGATGTCATTTCTTCTTTATTGCTTTTTAATTTCCATCAATGCTCATTTCTCCTTTAAAAAATTCCCGGGAAAAAAAACAACACACTGTGTGGCATATTTATTATTCATATAAATTTAAAAGCCTTTTAAAGGAGACAGAAGGAGGTAAGAGAAGGATAGAAAAACAAACAGACAAGAGGGAGAGGCTAATGGAGTACGAGAAAGATAAACACAGTTAGAGAGAAGGAAAATTGAATTCGACAGATCTACAAAATCGCCCAGCCTTTAATTCAATCACCCCCCTACCCCCCGCCCCCCCTCCCCCTAACCTCGACCGCCAGTTCAGACATATTTACTTTCTTCCACCAAATCTCATTAAAACTCCTCTGCTTCTCTCTCTCTCTCTCTCTCTCTCTCTCTCTCTCTCTCTCTCTCTCTCTCTCTCTTCATCATTTCGACCTATTATTTCTCTCCCTCTCTTCCCATCGCCATGTGACGAAGAGATGAGAGAAGCTTAAAAAAGAAAAGAAAGAAGAAAAAAAATCGTATAATACAGTTTGTGTTTTTTCCCCGGGAAACGTGTGGATCGAGGGCCCCAGAGATCGCGGGGTCAAAGGGGGGCTCTTCATTTAGAGGACTGACAGGAATGGAATATTATATTTAAAAGGAACAATGGACATTTTTAAAATAAAATATTTATGATAACGTGGATAGTGATCGCAACGATAACAAAGATAATAATGTTCATGATAGAAAAAAAAAAAATCAAAGATAAAAAAAAAACATTTAATGAGGGTGAGAGTTACGTGATAATTACAACAACAACAACAACAACAACAACAACAATAATAATAATAATAATAATAATAATAATAATAACAGTGATAATGACAACAACAACGGGATAGCAATGACAGGGGAATAGTAATTGTAAAAGATGATAATAATGATAATAATAATGATAATAATAATAATAATAAAAAATAGTAATAATACTAATAGTAATGATAATAATAATGATAATGATAAAATAATCATCATAAGAAGTGATAAGGTAAATAATAATAACGATAATAATAATGATTATAATAATAACGATAATGATAATGATGAAAATAATGATAATGAAAATAATAATGATGTTAAACAATAAAAATGATAAGATAATAGAGACGATAATAAGATATAACGAAGGATAAAAATTATCATCTTACACCCCCAACCACCCCCATTACCACCACCCCCATCATCATCTCATCATCTTTCCATCTTTTAACATCATATATCATCTCATCATCATCTTTCACATCATCATCATCATCATCACCATCATCAACAACATCATTATCATCAAACAAAGGCACATCACTCAAACTTATAATCAAATATCACGTGACTGAATGGAACCCACAACACAATATTTGGTTTAATAATTACACGTTTCAAAGAGATTTCCCTGATGACTGTTATGTTAACCGTGTTATTATCACCAACAAAAGCGAAATCTATAACGGAATTCTGACTGTGGAAATAACCGCAATTGGGAAATGTTATGTTATCAGTCTGTCAAAAGGAATGGAGATTTTCTCAATGTGTATTTTGTTTTTATATTGATAAAGGGGGAAAAGCTGAGGGGGGTTATGAAACCAAAAAATTGGAGAAATGACAAAAAAGGGGGGAATTTTGAATAATGATTAATAATAGAATCTTTATGATGATTTTTAAAGACGATGATGATGATGGTGATGAGGATGGTGATGGTGAGGGTGATGGTGATGATGATGATGATGGTGATGGTGATGATGATGATGATGATAATAATGATGATGATGATGGTGATGGTGATGCTGATGATAATAATAATGAGTAATGATAAGATAAAGAGATGATGATAATGAGATGATGATGAGAATGATGGTGATGAGGATGGGATGATGATGATGATAATAATGATGAGATGATGAGAGGGTGATGATGAGATGTGTGATGAGATGATGGGATAATATTATGCAAAATAAGGACAATGCAACAATAATGATGATGATTATGATAATAACAATTATAAAAATGATAATGATGATGATAGAAATAATAAACATAATAATAATGATAATGAACCAAAATAAGCGTAATAGTTATAAATATGAAATAATAAATAGAATAGTAATGCTAATAATAATAATAATAATAATAATAATAATAATAATAATAATAATAAAATAATAATAATAATAATGATAAGTATGATGATAATGATAATAGTAGCAGTAATAATAGTAATAATATTATGAACAATGATAATAATAATGATGAAAATAATAACAGAGGTAGTAACAGTATTACTGATAACAATAATGATGATGATATTAATAGTAATGGTAATAATAATAATAATAATAATAATAATAATATAAAAATAATAATAATAATAATAATAATGGATGTGATGTAAAATAATAATAAAAAAAAACAACAACCAACAATAATAAATAAAAATTTAAAAATAATAAAATGACAAGATGAATGATAATGATGATGATGATGATAGTAGTGATGGTAATTATAATGATAAAAAAATAATAACAATGATAATGGTAATAATAATGATAATAATAATAATAATAATAATAATAATGATAACGATAAAAATAAAAATATATATTAAAAAACAACAATTAAAAAACGACAGAATAATAACAATAAAAAAGAAAATAATGAAAAAACAGTAATAGCAATAATAAAAAAAAACAATAAAAATTAATAATAATAATATAATGATAATAACAAATGAAAATATAATAATAAAATAATAATAAAATAATAATAAAAATAATAATAAAAATAATAAAAAAAAAAAATAATAACAAAAATGATATAATAACAATAACAAAAATAAGGAAATAAAAATGTAATGAGAAAATAATGAAAATAATGTTAATGATAATAGAAACAACAACTTTATGAAAATTTTTATAAAATAATAATAATATAATAATAATAATATAATGATAATAAAAATTTAATAATAATAATAAAAAAAAGATAAGATAATAATGATAGTGATTTAATAAAAATAATAATAATAATAAAAATAATGTAAAAAATATAATCAAATAAAAATAATAATGAAAACAATAATGGAATAAAAATGATAACAAAAGGAAAATTTAAAAATGATAAGATAAAATAACAACAATAATAATGATCATAATAAAATAATAATAGTTAATAATAATAATAAAAATAATAAAAAAATAATAATAAAAACAATAATAATGATAATAATAATAATAATAATAATAAAAATAAAAAGATAATAGTAGTGCAGTAGTAGTAGTAGTGTAATATTAAAAATAATAAAAATTAAAATAATAAAATAATGAAAATAAGATAATAGTTAGAAAAATAACAAAAAATGTATGATATTAATAATGTGATAATAATAATAAAAATAAAAATTTAATAATAATAATAATAATAATAATAATAATAATAATAATATTAATAATAATAATTAAACAATAGTAATAATAATAACAATTCTACTAATAACAACAATAATAACAATAATAAAAGTAATAAGGAAAATAACAATGCAATGATAATGATGACAATAATAATAACAACGATAATAATATGAATAACAATAGTAACAATGATAATGTTAGAAGTAGTAGTAGTAGTAGTAATGATAAGATAAAGATGATGAGATGATGAGGATGATGATATGATGATATGTGATGATGTGATGATGTATGAGTGATGAGGGGAGGAGGAGGAGGGGGATAAAATAAAATTTATTAAATAAAGAAAAAGGGATGATGAAAATATGATAGTAAAATCTCTATCTAAAGGGGGGCTAACCCCGGGGGGGGCGCAGGGCCGCATCCCCCCTTCGCTTCCAGCCACGAGGACCCTGGGCGAGTCCCCGGGCAGGCCACGGCCCCATCCTGTTCCTCACGACGGGGTTCTCGCGAGCTGCCCAAGCCATGATCTCCTGGGACGTCCCACAGGTTCCTACCCGGGGTTTTTCCGAGAGAGACAACCTGGTGGGCAGGGCGCCCATAGGGAGGCGAGTAGGTGGCCATATACCCTGAGTTGGCATCCCGGATTAGCAAGTAACAGGCCCCAGCCAGTTCACGGTGTAACCGCGGTTTGGACACGGGTCCTCCCAAACGACCCATGATCGGCGAAGGGATTGTTAAAAAGGCATCAAGGGGGAAAATCCAAGGCACTGGATAGCGTCCAGGTTTCGCTTCCAAGAGCAAAATGAAGTATCAAGGGCCTGAAGACACGCAGCTTGGTCCTTTCAAGGTACCAAATTTCCCCAAACGCTTTTGTTGATCGAGTTCATGCCCCTTTTGCCGGGGCCCAATCCGCTACTGATTTTCTGGTCTGACAACCCGGATATGGACTACGTACCAAGGTTTTTTAAAAACTTTCGTGACTTAAAAAGCCCTCCCCGCAAACAGGTCGATGAACGGGTTCCCCTAACGGGCCCCCCAAAGTCCTGAATCTTGGGTCTTGGCCAGGGACCTTAAGCTGGGGGTTCCCCTCTTTGCTAAATGCATCAAGAGCCGCCACAAGGACCCAAGGACCAGATAGGATGGCAACATCGTCGGCAAATCAAGGCCCGAGCCCTTTAATATTGCTAGGTTGCTCCGCACTGACTTGGCTAGTGCTTGCCCTTTATCCAGTCCATACAATTTTAAAAAAGTGTGGGTGAAAGGACACACCCTTGCCTCACCCAAAATTTAACAGGGAAAAAGTTCGACATCCCCCCACCACACTTTACAGCATTTTCAGACCAGTATAGAGGTTTGCATCAGGCCAAATAATCTGGTCGGAATTCCCCGACCCTCAGGATCCCTAGCGTTTCCCCGAGCCCCGAGTCAAACGCCTTTGAGGTCGAGTAGGCTGAACAACCCACGACCAAACTACGACGGCTTTCCCAAAATTCCCGAAGCGCTGGGATCGGTTTTGGGACTTGCCAGGAGAAAAATCCAGGACGCTCCGGTCTCGGGTGCCTCAGTAGGGTTGCGGATCCTTTTTCAAAAGAATGTGACGAAAAAACCTTGCGGGTTGCGGCAGTGTAATGCCACGGTATTTTGCAAACCCATCGATCCCTTTCCCCTTTCCAGAGAGGGATGCCAACCCCCTCAGCAGGCGGGGGGAAATGGTACCGGGACTGCCAAATGGCAGTCGGACTGTTGCGGGGCCCCGGCCATGGGTTCCCCCCAGCCTTACAGTTCAGCAGGGATAAACATAGCCTGCAGCTTTCCCACTCTTCAGCTGGAAATGCCAGCCTAACCTCTGTTTGGGAGGAGTCCCCCCGATGGGTGGGGCCCCACGGCAGAGACATCGCTTGCATCCAAGCTAACTGTTGGAGGATCCACCGGTACAACGTTCAAAAAACTCAGCCCCCGTTCAGAACCCAACTGATTTGAATGATCCGCCATCCGCTGATCGGCTGCGTCATCGGGGGAGGGTTAGGGTTCAGTTTTTCAGGGGGTTTTGGGAGGAGGGCGAAGGTATTTACCAGAAATGGCCTTCGACCCCTCAGCAGATTCCTGATGAACTGTTCTTGTCCCTTCTCAGCAGTTTTCCGAGCCTACGCACCATGGGAAGACGCAAGACTTGATTTTTTCCCCTTTAGCCAGCCTTGGACACGTTCGTGGCCCTTTAAAGTTCCAGGGAGTGTATTTGCCTTGTCCTTGGGG
>NC_051403.1:28361359-28366359 GCF_015228065.2 Penaeus monodon
GAATCACCCGTTGTATGTTAAAAAGTCAGTAGTCTCATCCATGTTTCGTAGGTGACAATTAATTTATTGATCAGGAGCTCGACGTCATTTTTGAAACTTTTTCGAAATTAGGATATCCTCGTTTCTTCTTAAATCAGGCACACTCATCTGCGAGATGGAAATTTTATACTCATTTCCGTAATTCTCAACAGGATAGTGCCAGTAATCTATTAACTATTCTGTATAACCCGTCCCTTGATGAAAAACGGCACATGTTTCAAGGCGCCGGTATTGATATTGTTTTTACATATCCGAATACGTTACGTAATACTTTGGTTAAGCACAATGCAGCTAGCGGTGCTCTTGAGACTTCCCCCGGTATTTACACTATACCTTGTAAGGATTGTCCCAAGTTTTGCCCAAGTGAGACCGGTAGAGCTTTTGAGAAAAGAATTATTGAACAAAACGTGATGTTAGATTTGCCAGAGAATCAAATGCGTGTTTCATTCATTTACGTGATGAGGGTCATCGGCTTAATTGGAAAAGCGCTAAATTAATTCATAAATCAGCAAATTCGTACGAAAGAAAAATGCTAGAATCTCTATTAATTAGAAAAATGCCTAATTTCAACTTGAGTGCTGGTCAATGGGGCTTAGATGATCTTACCTCCTCGTTAGTTAGCAAAGCCTTCCCCAGACTCTCCGACCTTGACCCTCCTGAGACCTGATTCAGCTCTTGTTCGCCCTGTCTCTCTATCACTATATATACTTGCCAAAATTTTCTCCTTGTATCCATTTCGGTTTATTATTCGTCTGAAGAGGATCTCGTGAAGAGTTCGAAACGTTACGATTTAGTTTTATTTTCTGCTGCTTCCCTTTTCATATATATATATATATATATATATGTATATAAATATTTATATGTATATATATGCATATACATGTATGTATATGTACATATATGTATATATATGTATATACATATGTATACATATGTATACGTGTATATATATATGTGTACACACACACACACACACACACACACACACACACACACACCACACACACACACACACCACACATATATATATATATATATATATATATATATATATATATACATACACACACATATGTGTGTGTGTGTGTGTGCGTGTATATATATATATATATATATATATAAATATACATATACATATACATATACATATATGTGTATATATTATACATACACACATACACATACACACACACACACACACACACACGCAGATATATATATATATATATATATATATATATATATATATATATATATATATATATATATATATAAACACACACACACACACACACACACACACACACACATATATATATATATATATATATATATATATATATATATATATATATATATGTACACACACACACACACTTATGTGTATGTATGTGTGTGTCTGCATACATGCTTACATACAATGAATTCGTGTTGCTCGCGATTTTATAAAATCCCCAATTCCTGTTTCACTCGGGGTTTCACGTAATCCCCTAACATCTGAGAGATCTCAGGAAATCCCGTTACTTTCCTGACTGACTTTGCTCCGGGTTGGGCCGCGTGAGGTTGGATTGGCTCTGGCCAGGTCGGGTGCGCGCGACACACGCTGGCCAGGTCGGGTGCGCGCGCTCTGGCCAGGTCGGGTGCGCGCTCTGGCCAGGTCGGGTGCGCGCTCTGGCCAGGTCGGGTGCGCGCTCTGGCCAGGTCGGGTGCTCGCGACACACGCTGGCCAGGTCGGGTGCGCGCGACACACGCTGGCCAGGCCGGGTGCGCGCTCTGGCCAGGTCGGGTGCGCGCGACACACGCTGGCCAGGCCGGGTGCGCGCTCTGGCCAGGTCGGGTGCGCGCGACACACGCTGGCCAGGCGTCCCATACGAAATGCTGGGAGCGAAGTCACGTTGACCTGAAGGCTGGCAGACAGTTTTTTTTTCTAGAATAAAAGGCCTCGTTAGCAGCAAGGCTCATTAGCAGGGGACGCTAGGAAGTGGGGATTAGCTTCTCTACACGCATACATATACATGTATGTAAACACATTCAAACACACACACACACACACACACACACACACACACACACACACACACACACACACATATATATATATATATATAATATATATATATATATATATATATATAAATATATATAATTATAATTATTTAAAACCCAAAAAAACCCCCAATACACATATAATTGTTGTGGTGGGTTTTTTGGTTGTGTGGGTTTTTTTTAATTATGATATAAATATTTACAGGTATATATTATTATATATACTATTGTTATATCCCAAAACACTAGCCAGACTACTTCCACTACAGGCCGGTGCGCGCGCCGCTGTGGTGTGTGGGGGCTCCTATCTGGCGTATTACTATGTTACAATACTTAGTCTATGAAGGCTATACGAGTATACACTAGGATGTATAAAATGCTGAGTATATATATGACTGAATCAAATAGTTTTTTATACTTTCTATGTACATATATCAAGGTTTTGTTAAGGTCATAAGCTGGGATAACTTGAATTACAACGAGCACATACTCTTACTACAGCACTCATCACTCACAATTACTGTACACCTTCGACACTCACCACCACTACACTCACTCACCACACCACCACCATTAGTACATCATATATCCACCCTATATATTTCTCCCTATAATTACTAATATTTGACAATGACTTCGCTACTACATATACTGATAACATCCATACATCACCATAATCACCACCACTTACTGACTATTTTATGGATGACCTATCAAAGTGTTTTGGTTTTGTGGTATTTATTACTTCCTGTACATCTATCGATTCAGCATTTCTTCATATATATCATAATTTCACAATATATTATGTAATTCACACAACATCACTATCACATACCACTCTTCACTCACTCACTCATGATCACTCTCTTACCACTCATATATCTCGCCATATACACTCGATTTACATCACTCAACAGATCACTCATTCACACATTCTCACTCACTATCACTCACTCACTCCCATCCTCACATCCACTCATCCCTCCACTCACTCACTCACTCTCCACCACTCATCACTCATCATCTCACTCACTCACTCCTCACTCACTCACTCACTCACATCCTCCTCACTCACTCACTCACTCACCTCACTCACTCACTCACTCATCATCCTCTCCTCCTCATCACTCACTCACTCACTCCACTCACTCCCTCACTCACTCACTCACTCACTCACTCCACTCACTCACTCACTCACTCCCTCCTCACATCACTCACCTCACTCACTCACTCCTCACTCATTCACTCACTCACTCATCAACTCACTCCCTCACTCACTTCACTCCCTCACTCACTCACTCATCACTCACTACTCACTCACTCACTCCTCACTCACTCACTCCCTCACCTCACTCCCCACTCCCTCACTCCTCCCTCCCTCACTCACTCACTCACTCCTCACTCACTCACTCACCCCCACTCACCCTCCTCACTCCCCATACTCCTCTCACTCACTCCTCACTCATTCACTCCTCACTCACTCACTCACTCACTCACCTCACTCCTCACTCACTCACTCCTTCATCACTCACTCACTCACCTCACTCATTCACTCATCTCACTGCATCATCACTCACTCCATCACTCACTCACATCATCACTCCACTCACTCACTCACTCACTCACTCATTACATCACTCACTTCACTCACTCCTACTCAGTCGCCATCATCATATCTCACATCACTCATCACGCCGCCACACAAACATACAAACACACCCTTCCCCCTGCCACCCCCCCCCCCCCAACTATCTTCCGTCCCTCTTTACGAAGCGAGACCCTTTCCCTTTTTTGTCAGTGCGGGCGGCGCTCGTGCTCGACCGGCCGTTTGGGCCTTGGCTCATGGCCTCCCCTCGTAGCCGCGGCCGCAGCAGCTGCAGGGGAGCGCATCTGCATGGAATGGGGAAGTTCGCCGCGAGACACGGCCGAGGGATGGGGCGGGTGGGGGGGGGGGGTGAAGGGGCCGTGGCTTTTTATAGATTTATTTGAGACAGATGCACTTACACCTATCCATAGATATTTATATACTTACATGCGTGCACGCACACACATACACACACACACGCACACGCTGTGGATGGATGATGGACATATAGAGGGATACATAGTTGATAGATGTACATACGGCTCACGGATAGACACAGATGGATGGAATAATACACAGATAAAATGACAGATCATTAACAGGATGAGTGGATAGATACATTTAGAAAAAAATATATAAATGGATAGATTGAGATAGAGTGATGATAGATAGATGGCAAGGCGGGGATGGACGGATAGACAAATGGATGAGAGGTTGGAAGGATAGATAGTTATACAAGCTAGATGGATGGATGGATAGACATCCGGATGGATAAATAGCCAGGGTGAATAGATAGACAGATAGATGGATAAAGAAAATGAATATGTTGTTCAAATGACAAGACACATATGTGCATAATCCTGTACGTATGTGTATAATGCATGTACGTATTTATGTATGTATGAGTGTATATGTTGTATAATCGTTGCATGTGTGTTGTTTTAATATATGAACAGAAACTCATCATATTTCCAAAATTCTATTCGGAAATTAAAAAAAACAATAAGAAAGAATAAACACAAAACGAAGGACCTTGCAACCAGCAAAACAGAGCTTCACATACGAGGCTTTGCAATGTTGCAGAGAAGGAATTCTCGGCGCAAAATATTGACTCGTTGCTGCGCCTCCTTTCGCTGGGATTTGCTCTCTCCTTCTCCTCTGTTCTCTCTTGTTCCTTCCGCTTTCTCGCCTCTTATTTTGTTCTCAATTTGTTTGTTTTTGTTTGTGTTTGTTGTTGTTTGTTTTGCTTCTTGTTTTGTTTCCTTTTTGCTTCTTGTTTTGTTTGTTTCTTGTTTCGTGTTTTGTTTGTTTCTTGTTTGGTGTTTTTCTT
>NC_051403.1:28383859-28387592 GCF_015228065.2 Penaeus monodon
ATGAATGGAACGAAGGTCAGAGAGAGAGGGGGGAGGGGGGGAGAGGGAGGAGAGACGAGAGAGAGACGAAGAGAGAGAGAGACGAGAGATGGAGAGAGGAGAGGACGAGAGAGAGAGAGAGAGAGAGAGAGAGAGAGAGAGAGAGAGAGAGAGAGAGAGAGAGAGGGGGGGGAGAAGAAAGAAACAAGGAAAGAAAGAGAGAGAGAAAGGGAGAGAGATAGACAGATAGACAGACAGATAGATAGATAGACAGATAGATAGATAGATAGAGAGAGAAGGAAAGAGGAAGTCGAGACTGAATTTCTTATGCTTCTTATATTCACTTCTTTCATCCTTATTTTTAGGGAATCTGCATATGCTTACGAGCCACGGCAGCTGGCGTGCATGTATATACACTTTCATATCATTTTTATATACGTTCATGCATGTATACATCCCTCTATACATCAGAGCAAATGTTTATGTATTCGTAATCATAAACTGATACATATGCACATGTATGTACACATATATACATGCATCCAATCATATATTTTCTGCATATACACAAATATATTCTGTTGATGCATACATACATACATATATACATACATACATATATAGATACATACATATATACATACATACATATATACATACATACATACACACATACATACATACATAAATACACACATACACACACACACATACATACATGCATACATACACTCATACACACATACATGCATACACACACAAATTCCGTACACACACACACATACACGAACACACACAAGCACATCTCACTATACATTAAGAATTCAGTGGGGATCTTCTTTATAACACAACAGCAAAACATTCCAGAAAAAAAGAAAAAATACTTTGAAAGAAGTTTGAAGTTATCACCGGGAGGAAATATTCGAGGAAACATTAAAACTTTCTTCCCGAAGTGGCGAGCTTTCCGAAGGAAGTTATTGGGAAAAAAATCATTGGGGTCCTTGTAGGAGAGAAAGGGAAAGAGAGGGAGAGGGATAAAAGAGAAGGGGAAGGAGGAGGAGGAGGAGGAAGAGGAGGAAGAGGAGGACGAGTAGGAATAGGAAGAAAAAGAAGAAGAGGAGAAGGAGAAGGACAATTAGGGGGAGGAAGAAGAGGAAGAAGAAGAAGAAGAACAACAGTAACACCAACAACAAGAGAGAGAGAGAGAGAGAGGAGAGAGAGAGAGAGAGAGAGAGAGAGAGAGAGAGAGAGAGAGAGAGAGAGAAAAAAAAAGGTTAATAAGGTTTAGTTTAATTCCACTTGTTACAGTGGATACTCCTGGTTTGACATACTGTCTGTTTCATTTTACTTCTAAATGACCCCCTGTGTGCAAGGAATGGCCGGGGTTGCCATCCACTGGCGCCGAGGGATTTGAACGCAGGTCAGCAAGATTGCTAGACGGGGTCGCTAACGTTGCACCACACAGCACGCGAGAGAGAGAGAGAGAGAGAGAGAGAGAGAGAGAGAGAGAGGAGAGAGAGAGAGAGAGAGAGAGAGAGGAGAGAGAGAGAGAGAGAGAAGATGAGAGGAGAGAGAGGAGAGAGAGAGAGAGAGAGAGAGAGAGAGAGAGAGAGAGAGAGAGAGAGAGAGAGAGAGAGAGAGAGAGAGAATGAGACTGGTGGGGGAGAGAGTAGGAGGACGGAAAGAAAAGAGAAAGAAAGTGATGAGAGAGGAAGGAGGGAAAAGAGATGAAGCGGGAAATAAATAAATACGAGAGAAGTAAAGGGAGAAAGAGAAATGGAGGGAGAGAAGAGGAAGGCTAAAAGATAGAGAAAGAAACGAAGAGAGGAGGAGGAAAGAGAGACGGGGAGAATAAGAGACAGAGGAGGAAAGAGAGATGAAAGAGAAAGGAAAACAAAGAAAAGCAAGAGAATTAGAAGAAGAAAGATGATAAGGAAATAAAACACCAAAGCAAATCTTGATAAAAAAGAAGAAGCAGATATAAAAAAGGAAAGTAAATAAAACAATAAATAAGGAATAACGGAAAGCTGAAAAAAAGAAAAAAAAGGAAATTAATAAAAAAAAAGGGTTACAAAAAAGGAGAAAAACAGAATAAAACAAATTGCAACAAAATCCATCATTCGATATCCAGCCGTGAATAATTTAAAAAGCATAAGCGGCTAAAATCCACGGAATCTGGTCAAAGAGAAGCAATTCTAAAATCAACAAAATCAATCATGCTATCAACGGATCGTAGGCTTGCAACATCGTCATTAACGTTTTGCCAAACAAGAGACTATTGACATATTGAAATTGATACAAATTCTAATGTATTGACGTGTATTGAAATATCCTGCATTTAATACTGAATATCATATTGTGTACTGTAAGCACACACACATATGCATATAGACAGAGAGATAGATAGATATAGCTAAAGCTAGAGCTAAAAATTAGATATATAACGGGCCATGCAAAAAACGGAAAACACACACACATACCTTATATATATATATATTATATTATAATATATTTTAAATATTATATTATAATATATATATATACACATTATTATATATATTTAAAAATATTTTAAAATATTAATATATTATAAAATAAATATATACATATTAAAAATATATTGTAAATTACATATATATATAATTTTAATTTATAATATATATAATATTATATATATATTATAATAATATATATTTGTGGGGTTGGTTGTGTGTGTTGTGTGGGTGTTGTTTGTGTGTGGTTATGGGTAAATTTATATATATAAATATTATAATATAATATTTTAATTATATATAATATGTATATTATATATAATATATATATATAATATATATATATTAATATATTATAATATATTATTATATATATATTATTATAAGCGTATGTGTGTGTGTGTTTCCCTGTGTGCATGTCAGTGTATATTTACAATCTTTAGCCTAGCTCTAGCTATATCTATCTTCTATCTCTCTGTTATATGCAATGGTGTGTGCTTCAGCACATATGAATTTTGGGGGCCCCAAACAAACCTACCGTAAAAAAAAAAAAAAAAAAAAAAAAAAAAAAAAAAAAAAATATATATATATTATATATAAATTATATATATATTATATAAATTTGTATATATATATTATTATATATAAATATATATATATATATATATATAATATGTGGGGTGTGTGTGTTTTGGTGTGGTGTGTGTTTTGTGGGTGTGGTGTGTGTGTGTGTGTTACATGTTAAAGATACACCCAAGCAACACACAAACCCCCACAAAAACACCAAAACCCCCACCAACACAAATACATACAAAACCACACACCACACACACACCACACACACCCCACACACACACACCAACACACACACAACACACAACACACACCACAACACAACTATTATATATATAATTAAATATATATATATTATATTTTATATATATATTATATTAATATATATATTTAAAGACTTGTCTGTTTTTATACTGAAAATTATACTTCACTATACATTTTTGGGGAAGAAAAATTTTTAACGGAATGACGGTTTAAAATTAAAAAGATATAAGTAATTTAATGATGTTAAAAATAGTTTATAAGGAGGAGAAAATACTAATAATATTTGTATTAAGAAAATGGCCCTAACTACTTTTCATCCCCCCGTTTATTTTTTCCAAAAATCACTAAAAAAATTGTTTATTTTCCCATATTTTGGTTCAATTTTCCAAAGGGGGGGTTTTTTTACTTTTTTTTTTTTCCCCCCC
>NC_051403.1:28399196-28406696 GCF_015228065.2 Penaeus monodon
TCTCTCTCTCTCTCACACACACACACACATTACGTTTCTTACTCCTTTGTCACTTTTACAGTTTCTCTCTTTCGTCTCCCACTCACACGCTCTCTCTCTCTCTAAATTATTCATTCCGCCTCGCACTTTTTACCCCGCCAGTGCCAAGTCGACGGCCCTACCGGTGTGAATGCAAAATAGGCAAATGCTGTTAATTGGCCCAAGACAGGAGGCCAACGAAACAATTAGGCTTTTTAATCATACACGAAAAGCCATGACAGGGCTTCCGGCGGTGACGACAAACCTGTTTATGGTTAATTGTTTTACTCAAAGTGAATTAGGGAACAGCTGCTGTGCTGGGGTTTGGGGTCTCTTTCTCTCTCTCTCTCTCTTTCTCTTCTCTCTCTCTCTCTCTCTCTCTCTCTCTCTCTCTTTATCTATTTATATATATATATATATATATATATATATATATATATATATATGTGTGTGTGTGTGTGTGTGTGTGTGTGTGTGTGTGTGTGTGTGTGTGTGTGTGTGTGTGTGTCTGTTTGTATGCATGTTATATGCATGTCCTTCCCGATCCCTTCGCTCTTTGCTCGAGGTTCCCGAATCCCCGTGCTTCCTTCGCCCGTCGGCTGCTCCCGCCTCGGCCTCCGTGTCAGCTGTTCCTTCGTCGGTTCCTCTCTCTTCCCTTTTTCTCAAACTGTCGTCCTGCCTCTTACGTATATGACCTGCCATTGATATTTTTTCTGGTTAATGTTCCAAAGTTTATCCTCCGCTCTTTCATTCCTGTTGCTCTTATTAAGCCCAGTTAAATCCCCGTGCCAGCTTGCCCTTTTTGCGCCATCGTACACCACCACACACACACACACACACACACACACACACACATACGTACACACATTATGGCAAGGACCTATGACCATCTTGTCTGCCGAAAGCATTCCAGCGTAACTCCATTCGTCCCTTTCAAAGGAAATGATTCCCTTACAAGGTGACGCAGAGACACGCGCTCGTCCATACATCTGCCACTTCACCTTGTACTTGTGTCCTTACGATCTAGACTTGGCCGCTGACCATGAAAGGGAATCTTCTTTCCTGTTCTTGTTCAAGTCGAACCTTCAAACTCTCCCTGCCTGAATCGCTTACTAAATGTTGCGCTTTATTCACTGCCTCGCCGAAGGGAAAAATATCGCTTGCATTTTTCCCTCCAATCTATCTCCTTGAATAATTCCTCCCGGCGAGACGATATTGGCCGCCGAATATTTTTGATTGGGATTTTAAAGGTTCGTGCTTTTAGTGGTCGCTCCTCTACTTTCGTTTAGCTCCTCTTCACCTTGTTTACCCATTGATTCTAATGCTGCTGCTATCTATAAAACGCCCAATGCCTTTGCGTAACCGACAAATGCTTTTGTTTGTTTTATTAAAATTTATCAGTTCATGACGGAAGCAGATTTTGCTCTAAAGGCTGCCCAGAAGTGGGTAACGAGGCTAGCTATATTAACGTGTTTTCTCCTTTGTTTGAGCTAGTGTGTGCATTCGCTCTGCCATTCAAAGTCTAATGTGAAAATCTTCCTGTTTCCTGGGATGCTTACGCTCTAGTGAGTCGGAGATGCGAGTTGAGAGCCATCTGTTGGTTCCTGACAGGAGGCTTATGGGTCGATCATTCTTTAAGTCCCCTGCATCTCCTTTTGTGTTATAAAATCATTATTGCATTTGCCAAGTTTTCGGAGTTTTGCCGTCGTAAACTGTTTGGCTGGTCTTACAAACGCAATTTCTCCCGCGGCTTTTGTAGTGCCTTTTCTCTGAGACTTCCTCCTCTTTTCGTGCCTTTTAGTGCCTTTCTCCTTCCTGGACTTCGGTTATCGATGAGTCTTGCGTTTACTTCGGTCTGCGTGTAAATCTGTAGTCATAGTCTTGACCTGCTATTGTTATTCCATTCTTGTTACACGTCGCTTCTCAGTCGGTTTGATTTGATTTTAACAATGGTGCCTGAGATTTATGTTTTTCTGTGTTAAACTTACGGAGATAATTCTCCATATTAACATTAACATAATTCTGGCAGTGTTTGTGTTCATATGTATATATATATATATATATATATATATATATATATATATATATATATATATATATATATATATATATATATTATATATATGTATATATATATGTATGTATGTATACACACACACACACACACACAAACACACATATATATGTGTGTGTGTGTATATATACACATACATACATATATATATATATATATATATATATATATATATATATATATATATATATATATATATATATATATATGTATATATATAATATTATATCCATATATATATATATATATATATATATATATATATATATATATATATATATATATATATATATATATATACATATACACACATATGCAGACACCCACACACATATATGCATATTGCATTCAGCGTGAGGCCCCCTAGCATGAGGCCCATAAAAGAGCTATGGCTTCGCCTGCATTAAAGGCAATAAACAGAGAATTCCTCAAGAAGTGTTATACTCTGACTGCCAAATTAATTTCTTTAAAGTCATCCCACAATTTTACTTTCGTTCCCGGCTTCCATTATGAATATGTAATGAGAGAATGATGTGAGGAGAAATTAATATCTTCATTAGCACAGTAATTTAATCGCCAAGTGGATGGAACTAGCATCGGGCAGTGGCAGATCAGTCATGAAATGCAATATGTGCACGCGGGCATGTGTGTACGTGTGTGTGAGTGAGTGGTGTGTGTGTGTGTGTGTGTGTGTGTGTGTGTGTGTGTGTGTGTGTGTGTGTGTGTGTGTGTGTGTGTGTGTGTGTGTGTGTGTGTGTGTGTGTATGTGTATATATTTGTTTGTCTTTCTCTGTATATGTGTATGTGTATGTGATGTGCGTGTGTGTTGTAGCTTTTGTTCATATGCATGTGTGTATGCGCATATGTACGTGCATGTGTGTGTTTATACGTCAATAACCAGACACTGAAAACTCTCAAGCAACTGCAATCATAGCTGCCAGACGTCGACCCGTAGGACAGAATCTGAAAATTTTTTTTTTCCTAACTCCGCACAGTCACACCTTTAAATAATTAGATAAATAAATAAAGAACGAGGAAAAAGAGGAAAAGACAAAAAGAAAAAATAAAAGAAAAAGAAAAAGAAACAGAGCGAGAGAAAAAGAAAGGTAAAGAAAAGAAAAGAAAAAAGACAAATAAAGATCGAGAGAAAAAGAAAAGGAATGAAAAGAAAAAGAAAAGCAACTAAAGACAGAGAGAAAAAAAAATAAATAAAAAAGTAATAATAATAATAAACAATAAAATAAGATAACAAACACACCAAGGGAAAAAAGCGAGCGAGCGGGAAGGCGCCGGCGAATGGCAGCAGGAATTCCGAGCGACTTTTCCCCGACCCTGGACGTTATATTTCTCTCCTGTCTCGCGTCGTCCGCCGAATCCTCTCTCGGGGACGAATTCCAATAGAGCGCCTGTTCCTTCCTACACCGCGGATGTCAAAAAGGTATATGAAGCCGTATAGGTATGCTGTGTCGAAACGCGTAGAGCTTTGTTTTGATATCTCGTTTTGCGTCAGTTGATCATGTTTTTTGTTGTGTGTAGCTATACTTCAGTATTTATTATTATAAATGGCAAAATGTATGTGTTATCTATGTGCTATAGCACATGGACGCGCGTATTTTTCATGCAAGCTTTTATGTGTTATTGGTTATATGTTGCACCGCAGAAGCGAGATTGCAGATGAAGGTATCAATTACTCTCAACAATGGACGCGACTGAAGGTCTTCACATTTTATATAAAGTTGACTAAATATTTTATCTGGAATTTTAGTTATGATCAGGGATGCTTTTTTTCATTGTCATTATGGTCGTTATTCCTATTAACGTTATGACTTTTAATATTGTGATTATTCGATTGTCATTTTTATTGTCGTTTCAATTATTGCTGTCTTCTTGTTTTTCCTTGCATCCTCAAGTTTTCTCATACAAAGATACTTCTTACACAATGACCAGTTTTATCAGTATCTCCATATTACGATTATTATCACCACCTTTCATATCATTATTGCTCTCATCATCATCCGTACCTCTGTCACCATCACCACCACCACGCAACTACTCTCCATTCCACAATCCTCACTATCACCATCATACAACTATTAAGCATCGTCGTCATTATCACAATCATCAGCATCATGACCACCGCGGTTGCCACTATCTCGCCTGCAATTAAAAAATACCAGTCGCTTATTGAATTCTTTCCCGGGAATCTAACTAGGCCATGATTTTGATTGAAAGAGGAAAAGGAATTTTTTCTGAAATTCCAGATTTTTAAGTAATCTGTAGGTCTGGAAAAAAATAATGAAAAGTGGATACCATAATTCATATAAGGAACGTAATCATACAGATAAAAACTGTAATGAAAGAGATATTAAAAATAATAGAAATATCATCTTTTGCAATGGAGTTAATACACAAAGAAAATTCAAATGAAACAGAATCACATAAAATATCCAAATGTCAAGAAAATGACAATAAAATGAAAAAAATAATCACCATAATATGTAAATGATAATCCAAAATTATACAATACGGGATATTGCAAACATTACTAACTGCAACTGGAATTCCAAGTGAGCGAAAATAAAATGAACGTTTTCATAAATTGCAGATAAAGTTGCAAAAAAGGGAAACGGGAATGAATGGAAACGGAAGGTCAGAGAGAGAGGGGGGAGGGGAGAGACAGAGAGAGAGAGAGAGAGAGAGAGAGAGAGAGAGAGAGAGAGAGAGAGAGAGAGAGAGAGAGAGAGGAGAGAGAGAGAGAGAGAGAGAGAGAGAGAGAGAGAGAGAGAAAGAGAGAGAGAAAGGGAGAGAGATAGACAGATAGACAGACAGATAGACAGATAGACAGATAGAGAGAGAGAGAAGGAAAGAGGAAGTCGAGACTGAATTTCTTATGCTTCTTATATTCACTTCTTTCATCCTTATTTTTAGGGAATCTGCATATGCTTACGAGCCCCGGCAGCTGGCGTGCATGTATATACACTTTCATGTCATTTTTATTTACGTTCATGCATGTATACATCCCTCTATACATCAGAGCAAATGTTTATGTATTCGTAATCATAAACTGATACATATGCACATGTATGTACACATATATACATGCATCCAATCATATATTTTCTGCATATACACAAATATATTCTGTTGACATACATACATACATGCATACATACACTCATACACACATACATGCATACACACACAAATCCCGTACACACACACACATACACGAACACACACAAGCACATCTCACTATACATTAAGAATTCAGTGGGGATCTTCTTTATAACACAACAGCAAAACATTCCAGAAAAAAAAATACTTTGAAAGAAGTTGAAGTTATCACCGGGAGGAAATATTCGAGGAAACATTAAAACTTTCTTCCCGAAGTGGCGAGCTTTCCGAAGGAAGTTATTGGGGAAAAAATCATTGGGGTCCTTGTAGGAGAGAAAGGGAAAGAGAGGGAGAGGGATAAAGGAGAAGGGGAAGGAGGAGGAGGAGGGGAGGAGGAAGAGGAGGAGGAGGAAGAGGAGGAGGAGTAGGAATAGGAAGAAGAAGAAGAAGAAGAGGAGGAGAAGGACAATTAGGGGGAGGAAGAAGAGGAAGAAGAAGAAGAACAACAACAGTAACACCAACAACAAGAGAGAGAGAGAGAGAGAGAGAGAGAGAGAGAGAGAGAGAGGAGAGAGAGAGAGAGAGAGGAGAGAGAGAGAGAGAGAGAGAGAGAGAGAGAGAGAGAGAGAGAGAGAGAGAGAGAAAGAGAGAGAGAGAGAGAGAGAGAGAATAAGGTTAATAAGGTTTAGTTTAATTCCACTTGTTACAGTGGATACTCCTGGTTTGACATACTGTCTGTTTCATTTTACTTCTAAATGACCCCCTGTGTGCAAGGAATGGCCGGGGTTGCCATCCACTGGCGCCGAGGGATTTGAACGCAGGTCAGCAAGATTGCGAGACGAGGTCGCTAACGTTGCACCACACAGCACGCGAGAGAGAGAGAGAGAGAGAGAGAGAGAGAGAGAGAGAAGAGAGAGGAGAGGAGAGAGAGAAGAGAGAGATGAAGAGAGGAGAGAAGAGAGAGAAGAGAAAGAGAATAAGAATGGTGGGAGGAAGAGAGAGAGGAGGAAAGAAAAGAGAAGAAAGGAGAGAGAGGAAAGGAGGAAAAGAGATGAGGACATAAAAATACAGAGAAAGTAAAGGAAGAAGAGAAATGAGGGAGGAGAGAGAAGCTAAAATAAGAAAAAGAGAGAGAGGTAGAGAAAGAGAAAGAGGGAGAATAGAGAAAAAGAAATAGAGAGAAAAGAAGAAAAGGAAAACACACTGTAAGAAAAGAAGAAGATTAGAAGTAAGAAAGATGTAAGAAATAAAACACAAACGGAAACAAACTTGATAAAAAAGAAAAGCAATTATAAAAAAAGAAATAAATAAAACATAAATAAGAATAAGAAACATAGATTAAAAAATGATAAATAATAAGGATAATAATAAACAAATAAGGGTAACAAAAAAGAGAAAATTAAACAGAATAAAATCAATATTTCACAAGATCATCATTGATATCAGTCGTGAATAATTTAAAAGATAGCGCTAAATATCAATATCTGTAAGGAAGCAATTTAATCAACAAAATCAATCATGCTATCAACGACTAGCTTGCAAATGTATTAACGTTTGCAACAAGAGATATGAATATGAAATATACAATTCAATGTATACTATAAATATACTGCTTTAATATAATATATATTGTACTTGACAACATATGCATATAACAGTAGAATAGATAGATATAGCTATATAGAGCTAAGATGTAGATATTACATGTATATGTAACGTGAACAATAAATTATATATATATAATATATATATATATATTATATATATATATATATATATATATATATATATACATATATACATATATATATATGTATATATACATATATATATATATATATATATATATATATATATATATATATATATATATATAAGCGTATGTGTGTGTGTGTTTCCGTGTGTGCATGTATACGTGTATATATCTACATCTTTAGCTCTAGCTATAGCTATATCTATCTATCTCTCTGTCTATATGCATATGTGTGTGTGCTCACAGTACACAGTATGATATTCGGCGGCTCAAACATGAAAATATATAGATGTATATATATATATATATATATATATATATATATATATATATATATATATATTATATATATATATATATATAATATGTGTGTGTGTGTGTGTGTGTGTGTGTGTGTGTGTGTGTGTGTGTGTGTGTGTGTGTGTGTGTGTGTGTGTGTGTGTGTGTGTGTACATGTATATGTATACACACACAAGCATACACACACACACACACACACACACACACACACACACATACATACGCAAACACACACACACAC
>NC_051403.1:28416696-28419196 GCF_015228065.2 Penaeus monodon
GCCTCTCGGGCCTTGCTGTCCTACTGCACATCATAATCGTTAGATGTTGGCCGGAGGGTTGTGTGCCCCAGGGCATGAGAGACTGTTTAAGAACATGGGACACAGGAGCGGCTGCAGTGATGACCGGGCTATATCTCTCCTGAGCATCGTCGGTAAAGCCATCGCCAGAGTCCTCCTCACCAGGTTGCAAGAAGCTGGCTGAGCATGTGCATCCAGAATCACAATGTGGCTTTCGTGCCGAACGCTCCACCATCGCCTTCATATCTCCGGGTCAACAGAGATGGCCTCTTCCAACTGCTTCCCCCGATAGCCCTGAGTCTCAACAAATCCTTTCACAGTGTTATAAAGGGGCTGTCCGGCTCTACTTCAGTTCCTTTAAGCATCATCAGTGGTGTGAAACAGGGCTGCATGCTGGGTCCAGCATTCTTCAATAGGCTTTTCTCCCTGATGCTGAAACATGCCTTTGGACATGCCACGGAGAGCATTCTCCTCCACACTCGCTCGGATGGCCGGCTTTTCAACTTTGCCCTTCTGAAGACTCAGACGAAGATAGCAGGGATCTCATCGCAGACCTGCTTTCTGCAGATACTGCTGCTGCTCTGGCTTATTCAGCACAAGACCTTCAGGCTCGCTTTTCCCTAGCCGGTAAGGAATTTGGCCTCACTATCAGCCTAAAGAAAATAAACTAATATATATATATAGATAGATAGATAGATAGATAGATAGATAGGTAGATAGATAGATATAGATAAAAATATATAGATAAATAAATATATATATATATATATATGTATATATATATATATATATATATATATATATATATATATATATATATATATGTGTGTGTGTGTGTGTGTGTGTGTGTGTGTGTGTGTGTGTGTGTGTGCGTGTGCGTGTGCGTGTGCGTGTGCGTGTGCGTGTGTGTGTGTAATATGAATGCATCCACATAGATCTTCATAGAGAAATAGATATAGAAATAGCTGCATGCGCGTGAGAAAGAAAAATAAAGCCAAGCCTGAGGGTCTTCTAGCAAAGCTGCGTCAGTCGGAAAAACAGGAAACATCAAAAGTGAAAGAAATAAACTGAATCCACTTTTACCCTTAAGTCTACCCACTTAATCCAACGCAATCCCGCTTAATCCCGGCTGGATTAAGCTCGAGGACAGCCCACCCAGCGGCCGCCCTCCCTTTCGCTCGCGTCCGCCGCGTCGCTCTCGCGCAGCACCTTCGGCGGCGCGCGGCGGAGAGGGACGTCGGGCGTGGAGGTTTCTAAGCCGGTGTTTCACTTTAATTGATTTTACTTAGCAACTGATTTTTATTATTATATATATATATATATATATATATATATATATATATATATATGTACATATATATATATATATATATATATATATATATATATATATATATATATAAATTATATATATGTATGTAAAAGATAAAGAAAGGAAGAAAAAAAAAAAAAAAAAAAAAAAAAAAAAAAAAATATATATATATATATATATATATATATATATATATATATATATATATATATATATATATATATATATATATATATATATATAAACACACACACACACACACACACACACACATATATATGATCCTTGAATACATAGATGTTGAAGCACTCTGCGATAGCTGTAGCTGCCACTCTAATACGCATTACATTTGTCACAAATGTCAACTGATCAAACAAAGGTTAACTATCCATCGGCTATTCCAAACTTCATGTTTATTTTACATATTATCCAACACCATTATATCCTCCATTATACGCCATTAAAACGGTTGCATATTGATTAATGAGGCACAGTTGAATATGCGATAGCTATATCATCATGCTTTTCTGCAGTTTCCATTGGCTTTCTGTCCAACGAAGCCCTGCCAGTATACCTCGGCGTTCCATATAGATTCGGACGGCAGGGGGGACCGGCGGCCTCGACCCGACCAGCTGCTGAGGAGCGCTGGTCATGGGGGGGGGTTT
The DNA here is from genome assembly GCF_015228065.2 of Penaeus monodon. NCBI lineage: Eukaryota > Metazoa > Arthropoda > Malacostraca > Decapoda > Penaeidae > Penaeus > Penaeus monodon. Next base: position 28,418,692 of record NC_051403.1, read on the forward strand.
CCCGACTGTTCTTGGTGCTATTACTGGTTCCTTCTTCAGAATGTAATTCACCGTCTTCGAAGGAATGGGTAAAGTTATGGAAAAGAAACGTTTGATTACAATGAAGAGAAGGTATGAAAAAGATGCTTATGCGTGAGTGGCTTTGTTTCAGTCGTAAATAACAATCGCCAGTATTTCTTAAAGATAAAAGCAAGACTTGAGTATATTTGATACACACAGTCAGACAATCAGAGAAAGAGTTTAAGCTTGGTTTTGATTCCATTTGTTAAAATGGATATTCTTGGTGTGACATACTGTCTGTTTGCTCACGTGTGTCAGCTGGTGCTGACTCGGCTGAACCGGGTCCTTACCCGCCGTGGTGCCCAGCCACAGCAGTGACCTCCGGACGACAGTTGCAACTTCTCGCGCCTGGGCGGGGCGCGAACCGCCGACCCCTCGGGGGAGAGGCCGACACGTTACCACTGTACTAGCCCGGAGGCTAGTAAGACAGAGAATAAGACAAAGA
>NC_051403.1:28446696-28452988 GCF_015228065.2 Penaeus monodon
TGCGTGTCAGAGAGAGAGGGAGAGAGAGAGAGAGAGAGAGAGAGAGAGAGAGAGAGAGAGAGAGAGAGAGAGAGAGAGAGAGAGAGAGAGAGAGAGAGAGAGAGAGAGAGATCATGAGAGAGTGAGGGAGAAAGAGAACAACAGACAAGCAGATTTTCAGTCAAAGAGAGAAATTCAGAGAAAGAATCAGATATAAAGACACGTAGTAGGAGAGAGGAAGAGAGAGCCAGAGAGAAAGACAGACGGACAGCAGAAGCACCAAGGGGTTGCCATGGAAACCTGAACTATTTTTTTAAACTGCTTCCTTCCCGATGCTGCAGTAAACATTGCACAATGCCGTGAGGGAAATATAATCATTGAGAGAATATTTCTGCTGTGCAGGAAATATTTCATCGCAATCAAAAAATGCTTTACAGGGAGAACGAAATAAAACATAGGCATATTCAAAACCCTAATATTATCATATTATCTTTATATGATAATAATAGTATAACTAATATTACTATTATTATCATCATGATCATTATCATCACCATTATTCTTATAATTATCATTATTGTTATCATCATCATCATCATCATCATCATCATTATTATTATTATTATTATTATTATTATTATTATTATTATTATTATTATTATTATTATCATTATTATCATCATTATTATTATCAATATTATTATTTCTATAATTATCATTATTATTGTTATAATAATAATTACTATTATTATCATTGCTGCTGTTTTTATCATCATTATTATTATTAATATTATTATTATTATCATTATTATTATTATTAGTAGTAGTAGTAGTAGTAGTGTAGTAGTAGTATTACTACTACTATCATTGTTATCAAAATTATATTGTTATAATCATTATTATTTTTATTGTTGCTGTTGTTGTTATCGTCATTATAGTTATTAGCATTGTCATTATTATCATTACTATTGTTTTTTGTAGTTATTGATATAATTATTTTCTTCATTATCATTATTGTAATTTCATTATGTTTTTATTACTGTTTATTGTTATTATCATTATCATCCTCCTCATTATTTTTATCATCATAATTATCAGTCGTTATATGATGAGTCAATAACATTATCGAATTATTATTACTTTATTATATTATCTTTTAATACTATTATATAGTTATTAGTACTATTTTATTATTTTATTATATCTATAATGTTTGTCATCATATTATCAATTGTTATTATTATTATTATTATCATTACTAATTATTATTAGGTAGTAGTAGTGTAGTACTTTTATATATATATATATATATTATATTATTATTATTATTATATTATTATTATTATTATCATTATCATCATCATCATCATCATCATCATCATCATCATCATTACTATTATTGCCATGATTATTATTATCATTACTGTTATTATTATATTTTTTATCATCATTATCATTATCATTATTATCATTAACATAATTGATATAATTTTCATTACTGTCATTATCATCAACTATCATCATCATTATTGATATTATTGTTATTATCATCAATATCCCTATCATCATAATTGTATTTTGATTACTATAATCATTATCATTATTATAACCATCACTATTATTATTATTATTATCCTTATTATTATTATTATTATCATCATTATTATCATAATTATTATTATTATTATTATTATTATTATTATTATTATTATTATTATTATTATTATTATCATTATTATCATTATTATCTTTATCGCTATTATTATCATCTCTATGATTATCATTGCTATTATCACTATCATCATTATCATTATCATCATTCTTTTATTATCGTTACCATCACTGTTATCATCATCCTTATCGTCATCATCACTACAATCATCCTCTTCATCACCGTTATTTGTAGGGCTATCATCCCCTTTACCATTGATATCATTTTACTACACATGGAAGGATTTTTGCACCGAGGCTGACGACACGGCACGAGAGCAAAGGAAAAAAGCCAGTTCCTTGTTCCTCCTCCCACGAGATCGGCGCCGGGGAGGCCCTAAGCCACTCGCGCGCTGGGGCGGGAGGGACTGGTGCCTTCGTCAGGGAGGGCGGTCAGCGGCACTGCTGTCCTCGCGTGCTTTCTGTGTGCTTGTCTGGCTGTTTGGCTGGCCATTTGTCGCTCTGTTTGTCTGTCTTTTTCTGTCTCTCTGTCTGTTTGTTGCTATCTCTTAACTCTCTCTCTCTCTCTCTTGCTCTCTCTCTCTCTCTCTTTTCTCTCTCTTTATCTTTCTCTCTCTCTCTCTCTCTTGCTCTCTCTCTTTCTCTCTCTTGCTCTCTCTCTCTCTCTCTTGCTCTCTCTCTCTCTCTCTCTCTCTCTTCTCTCTCTCCTCCCTCTCTCTCTCTCCTCTCTCCTCCCTCCTCCTACTCCTTCTCTCCCTCTCCTCTCTCCATTTCCCCTCCCTCCTCATTCTTTACATATATCATTCTTCCTCCAATCCCTAGTTTTATGACGACTTTGCCCTCTCCCTCCTCTCCACCTACTCCCTCTCCCTTCCTCTCCTCCTCCCTCCTCTCCTCACTCCACCGCTCCCTCTCGCCTCCCCGTGCCTCTCCATCAGACTAGAGAGATCCAATGAGTAGAACGATTGCTTAATGATGAACCTAAAAGCAATAGCGGGGTATGCTGAGAGAGAGAGAAGAGAGAGAGAGAGAGAGAGAGAGGGGGAGAGAGAAGAGAGAGAAGGGAGAGAGGAGGGAGAGGGAGGAGGAGGGAGAGGAGGGGAGAGAGAGAGGAGAGAGAGGAAGAGAGAGAGAGAGAGAGAGAGAGAAGGGAGGGAGGGAGGGGAGAGGGGAGAGAGAGATGAGAGGGGAGCGAGAGAGGAGAGAGAGATGAGAGAGAGAGAGAGGAGAGAGACCCTTTGAGGAGGGGGAGAGAAGAGAATGAGAGAGAGAGAGGAGAGAGAGAGGAGAGAGAGAGGGGAGAGAAAAGAAAAAGAGAAGGATGTAAAGAAGAAAGAAGAGAGGAAAGGAGGAGGAAAAAAAGGAAAGGAGAGGGGGAAAAGAAGAGGAAGGAGGAGGAAGAGGAGAGGAGGAGGAGGAGGAGGGGGGAGGAGGAAGAGGAGGAGGAGGAGGAGGAGGGGGAGGAGGAGGAGGAGGAGGAGGAGGAGAGGACAGAGAGCCAGGCATCCTTCCTCTGCAGGACTCGCTTTGATCTGGCCAGAGGACATCAGACGCCCTGCTCCTCGGAGGCTCTCGCTCTCTCTCGCTCTCTCGCCCGCGCTCACTCGCTCTCAGGTTCTCTCTCGCTCTCTCTCTCTCTCTCACTCGCTCTCAGGCTCTCTCTTTCGCTCTCTCGCCCGCGCTCACTCGCTTGGTTCTCGCTTCTCTCTTTCAGCCCCGGGCATTACTGGTAACGGTCGCCTTCATCCGGGGGGTCGGCGGTTCGCGCCCGCCAGGCGCGAGAAGGCAACTGCGCCGGAGGTTACGCTGTGGTGGCACCGGGGCAAGGACTCGGTTCCGCCCGAGCAGCAGCAGCTCACAGTGAGCAAAATCAAGCAGACAGTAGTCACCCCAAGAATCCATGTATCAAAGGAAACCAAACCAACTTAAACTTTAAACTTTAAACATTAGCTCTCAGGCTCTCTCTCGCTCTCTCGCCAGCGCTCACCGCTCTCGGGCCTCTTGGCTCTTCGCCGCGCTCACTGTTTCCAGGCTCTCTCTCCTCTCTCCCTCTCACAGCTCTCAGGTCTTCTCGCTCTCCCCCCGCGCTCACTCGCTCTCAGGCTCTCTCTCGCTCTCTTTTTCTCTCTTTTTCCACTCTCCATAGCTTCCGGGCTCCCTTTGCCTCTCGCCCGGTTCTCTTCAGGCCTCTTCCCATTCGTTCGCTTCGGGTTTCTCTCCCTCTCACTCTTCCCAACTCTATTCCCTCTTTTTCTATTATCATTATTACATGCCCTTTTTATTCCTTTTTCCCACTTTTCTTGTAGCTGGGCCCGATTGTAACTTGAGCGGTGGCATTGGTTAGACGAGGCAGAGACCAAGAGAGAGAGAGAGAGAGGGGAGGGGAGAGAGAGAGAGGAGGAGAAAAAGGGAGAGAGGGGAAGAGAGGGAGAGAGGAGAGAGGAGAAAGAGAAGAGGAGAGAGGAGAGAGAAGGAGAGAGAGAGAGAGAGAGAGGAAGAAGAGAGGAAGAGATTTAGGAGGAAAAGGGAGAGAGAGAGAGAGAGAGAGAGAGAGACAGACAGACAGACAGACAGACAGAGCAGGACGTAAAATAGCTAAGAAGTAGACTACCTCTCCTATCTTGATAATTTAATGCTAAAGGGAGGGAGTTACGGCTGATGGGCAAGATAAGCCCCAGATGGAGAGTCGGTGTGTCTGTCCCCGCATTTTTTAAGGCCGTTTTTTATAGAGATTTAAAAATGGAGGAAGGTAAATAAAAAGTGCGGGGGTCATAGGGGCGAAACAAGGGAAAAAAAGGTTTGTATTGGTTTGGCATTGAGGAAGACACACACACAACACACACAACAAACACACAAGAAGAGAGAGAGAGAGAGAAGGAAGAGGAAGAGAAGAGGAAGAGGAGAGATAGAGAGAGAGAGAGAGGGGAAAAAAGGGAGAGAAAGAGAGAGAGAAAAAAAGAGAAAGAGATATAGAGAAGAAAAAGATGAAATAAAGAAAAAGGAGAAAAAGGGGAAGAAAAAGAAGAGAGAGGAGAGAGAGAGAAGAGAGAAAAGGAGAGAGATAAAATGGGGGAGAAGGAGAGGGAGGGGGAGAGAAAGAGGGAGTAGAAAAGGGGAAGAGAGAGGGAGGGAGAAGGAGGGGAAAAGGGGAAAGAGAGAAGAGAGAGAGGAGAGGGAGAAGGAGAGAGAGAAAAAGGGGGGAGATTGGGGGAGAGAGGAGAGGGGAGAGAGAAGAGAGAGAGAGAGAGAGAGGATGAGAGAAGGGGGAGAGGATGAGAGAGAGAAGAGGGGAGAAGAGAGAGAGAGAGAGAGAGAGAGAGACATAACTTTCACGAAAATTGTTTGGTAATATTAATTAAAAATATCCAACTTTGTGCATATTTGTAACTCTGAGTAAAAAAGGAAATTATCCGGAAAAATCTCAATTCCAGTTATCTGGTCTAAAAAGAAGCTGAACACTTTTATCTTCATTTTACTGATGATCATAATACTGATGTCATTTAGATTGTCGACAGAGAAGGGGAGAGAGAGAAAGGGAGAGAAGGAGGGAGTGATGCAGGAAGGAAGGGAGGGAGGGAGAGGGAGAGGGAGAGGGAGAAGGAGAGGGAGAGAGAGAGGAGGAGAGAAAGAAGAGAAGGGGAGAGAAGGGGAGAGAGAGAGAGGAGAGAGAGAGAAAGGGAGGGAGGGAGGGAGGGAGGGAGGAGGGAGGGAGGGAAGGAGGGAGGGAGGGAAGGAGAGAGGGAGGGAGAGAGAGAGAGGGAGAGAGGGAAGGAGAGAAACAGAGAATGGAGGGAGAGAGAGAAAAAGAGGGAAATTCAGAAAGAGAATGAGAAAAAAGAGACAGACATACAGATAGACAGCAAGAAAAAAGAAAGACGGGTCAATACACAGAAATAGAGACAAAAATGAATGATTAGTAATTAAAAAGGTAAAGAAACGATGCAAAAAAAGCCTTTTATCAAAAAGGGGAATTGCCATTAGGATGTAAAGACATGTAACATCATCATCGCTATTTTCGATGATGGTTTTCCCCTATTCGTGCAAACAAACAACCTTTAAAACACTCAATAAAAAACGAACCCGAAAACAACAGCAAAAAAGGAAGGAAAGAAAAGAAAAAAATAATAATAAGCACCACACACATTAATCTCATTCCCTCGCGTAAAAAATATGAGGGAAGGAAAGGGGAAAGGAAAGACAGAGAGAGAGAGAGAGAGAGAGAGAGGAGAGGAGAGAGAAAGGGGGAGAGAAGGGGGAGAGAGAAGAGAGAGAAGAGAGAGAAGAGGGAAGAAAAGGGGAGGAAGAGAGAAGATTGAAAGAAAGAGGGGAAAACTGCAATCTTTGGGTTAATTCCCTCACTCTTTATTTAATTACCCCTTTTTAAAAAGAGAGAGAGCAAGAGGGGCGAAAATCACAATCTTTGGGGCCCGTTTAGTGGCTGAAAACCCCGACGTTTTGCAGCAAGTGTAGAACAGCGCGGGCCGGAGTTTCCGGGGGGAGAAAAAAGCGGTCTGGTGCCCGTTTTGGGGGCCCCTAGTGTTTCTGTGTCAAGAGGGGGGGCGGGGGGCGGTGGGGGGGAGAGGCGGGGGAGGGGGGGAGGGGGGGGGAAGGGGGGAGGGGGGGAAGGTAAAAGGGAAGGGAA
>NC_051403.1:28453088-28465588 GCF_015228065.2 Penaeus monodon
GAGAGAGAGAGAGAGAGAGGAGAGAGAGAGAGAGAGAGAGAAGAGAGAGAGAGAGAGAGAGAGAGAAAGAGAAAGGGAGGTAGGAAGGCAGGAAAAGAGAGAGAGAGAGAGAGAGAGAGAGAGAGAGAGAGAGAGAGAGAGAGAGAGAGAGAGAGAGAGAGAGAGAGAGAGAGAGAGAGAGAGCGAGAGAGCAACCAAGAGGAAAAAATGAAACTTTACCTAAACATAAGGACCTTCGCCCTCCCCCCCCTTTCCTCGCCCTCGCCCAGAGCCACCATAGGGTCGACTTTCCCGTGCCACGTCAGCGAAGCCGTCGACCTTAATGGCGCGGATGTTTCCAATAATAAAGGTGATATCCCAGTACTACATCAAGGGGGAGCCGCCTCTATGACATTTAAATTTACGAGATGTACTTTAAACTACCTGGTGGGTGGGAGGGGGAGGGGGAGGGGGAGGGGAGGGAGGGGAAGGGAGGGGGAGGGAGGGGAAGGGAGGGGGAGAAGAAGGGAAGGGAGGGGGAGGGAGGGGAAGGGAGGGGGAGAAGAAGGGAAGGGAGGGGGGGAGGGAGGGGAAGGGAGGGGGAGGGAGGGGAAGGGAGGGGGAGAGGGGGAAGGGAGGGGGAGGGAAGGGAAGGGAGGGGGAGAGAAGGGAAGGGAGGGGGGAGAAGGGAAGGGAGGGGGAGAAGGGAAGGGAGGGGGAGAAGGGAAAGGAGGAGGAGAAGAAGGGAAGGGAGGGGGAGAAAAGGAAAAAGGATGGGAAGGGAAGGGAATAGATGGGGAGGGAGGGAGAGTCAAGGGGGAAGGAGAAAAACAGGGAGAGGAGGGAGGAAAAGGAATGTAGGGGGGGGGGGACGGGAAATGAAGGCGGGGAGGACGAGAGGGGGGGGGGTGGCGGATAGGGAGGTATAAAGGGTAAGGGGCGGTGGAAGGAGGAGAAGTAGGAGAGATGGAGGTGAATAAAGGGGGGAAGAGCAGTAAGGGGGAATGAGGAGGGGGTGGGAGAGGAGGAATGGTGGGGAGGGAGGAGGGGGGAGCGAAGAGGGGGTAAGGGGAAAGAGGGAGGGAGGGTTCCACAGATTTTAGGGGAAAAAGAGGTTATAAGCGAAAAAAAACACAAGAGGAAGGAGTAGGAAACAGACGGAAGAAGAGAAAGTAGAGAAAAGGAAAGAAGAGAAGAGGAGAGAGAAGAGAATAACAAAAGACCGAGAGAGCGAAATTCGAGAGAGAAAACAAACACACACACAGAACACAGAACACAGACCACAAAAGAAAAGGATAAATCGAAAAAAAAAGAGACACACACGAAGAAAAGAGAATAAAAAATAAATAAATAAATAAAAAATAGAAAAAAAAGAAAAAAAAAGGAAGGGGGGAGGGGGAGGGCCCGAGTGCCACGTGATAGGAAAGCAGAGCCGCACGGACAGCAAACATAATGTTGACGACGCTGACGCAGTAGCTGCTGGCTCGTAACGTTGGCCGTGACGACCTCGGGACTGAAATGACGGCGATGCTGATAATGTTAATAGCTGTTTTATCATCGCTGTTAATAGTGGTACTGTTGAGTTGGCATTCTGATTTCCAGTTGGTTTCATTGGTATTGTGATTATTGTGATAATGATGATGCTTGGTGATAGCAGTAGTAGTTGCAATAGTAGAATTATCAATGATATGAATGCTGATAATATTGAAAGTTATAATAGTAGTAGTAATAATGATGATAATAAGAATGATAAATATAATAATAATAATAATCATAATTACAATAATAAGGATAATAGTAAAAATTATAATAATAATGAAGATGATAATAAAAAAAGAAGCCTGATGATAATAACAATAACAACAATACTGATAATGATAATAATGATAACTATTATTATTATAATTATTATTGTTATACTAATTATTATTATTACTATTATATCGTAATGATAATAACAGTAATAATAATAATAATAATAATAATAATAATAATAATAATAATAATAATAATAATAATAATAATAATAATAATGATAATGATAATAATAATAATAATAATAATAATAAGAAGAAGAATGATAATAATTATTATGATGATAATGATAAGAATTATAATAATAATCACAATTAATTACAATAATAATAACAACAATAATAACAAAAAAATAATAATAAATAAAAAAAATATATAATAATAATTATAATAATAATAATGATAATGATAACGATAATGATGATAAAGATATTAATAATAATGATAATAATAATAACAATAATGATATTACTAATGATAATAATGACAATGACAATGATGATGCTATTGCTATTATCATTAGTATTATCATTATTCTTATTGCTGTCATAATCATTACTGTTGTCAGCATTACCATCTTGACCATTATCAAAACGATATGACCATAACAATTATAAGCATTTTAGCAGCAATGACACAATAAGGTCTCAAAAGAAAAGGGAGACAAGACAAAACGACGAAGAAGGAGAGAGACGGAAGATTAAAAGGGGGAATAGGAGTTAAAAATAAAAAAAAAAACGGAAGAAATAAGAAAATAAGCGATAAGAATATACAGATATTGGCGTGGAGTAAGAGTGAAAAGATTTGATGAAATTATTAAAATAAAAAAGAAATGGCGAGAAAGTTAAAGAACAGCAGAGGGGGGGGGACGTTAAAGAAAAAAAAAATGTATTTTCCTTTTTTCATATTGCATAGTTCCATACTAATCACTTGAGTTTGTTTCATTCCTCTCAACTGTGAAAAAAAAATGTTGGAGAAAAATCATAAGTAATTAAAAGGAATAAAATGTATAAAATAAAATATGATGACGTCATGCAACGTCCGTGTCGTTAATTATGCATTTAATGTTTTCTGTGAATCACTTAGTATTCCTTTCCTTTCTCACATTTTAGCGTTTATGAAAATGGTGGTGCGTCTTTAAGAGAAAAAAGGTGGACGAAGAGAATATTGACTTTGAAGCGGAAAGGAAAAAAGAAAAAATGAGTAAGGTAATACCTGTCGGCTGATTCCAGTATCTCTTACTTAAGCGCTCAATTCCGAGCGCGAACGAACTCGTTTGTTTTGTTACGTCATCGCTGCGTTCGCCCCCGACGAAGTTCATGCGAGAAGAATAGGTATGGGGCTTGATTTTTACTTTTTTTCTTCTTTTTTTTTTTTTGGGTGGTGGTGGCTGCTTCTGCTTTAAACACACAAAAATAAAAGCCTTTATTATAGAGGGCGTTGAGTGTTTTTGAAACGTGCGGGGATCTTAAGGGGAAGAGAGAGCTTGGCGGATCGCATCGGATACCTTGGGATACCGGATAAAAGAACAAACTAATGGCGACGTCCGAATCCTCTAAAGATATCGGGTGAAAGGGGGAAATCACTCCTCTTCCAGAAATCCTCCATGCACACGATCGGAATATATCAGCAAATAAGTGAGACTTTTGCCAGCCATTAAGTTGTAAGAGTAAAGCATCTCTCTCAGTCTGACAAGATAGATGTAAGTTCTAGCTAGCGTCGACTGCAGGCTTCCGGACGAAGTGATAAAGCGCCTCCCATTACCTGGCAACAATCACGCTCTCGAACTCGATTTTTTTTTTTTTTTTTCAAACTTCCGACGTCATTTCTCAAATTGGCGTTCGCTTGGTGTGCATTCGTGCGTGTACATGTGTGCAAGCGAGGAGCGGAAAGATGAAAAATTAAGGCAAGGGAGAAAAGTGACAGGTGTAAGCTGCACCTGTTGGCGAGCCCTCGTCCGAATGCTTCACTCCGCTGTGGAAAGGCTTCATTATCGGGCTTGTTTGTCCGTGGCTATTTTGTTTATTCCGAGGACAAGGCCTGGAATCGGGAACGGATTTAGCTTGCAAATACAGGACGCGTTAGATTTACTCCGTAATTGCGAAATGCCATTGTAGAACTGAAGAGGAGAAAAGAGAAAAAGGGACAGAGATAGACAGGGAAGGGGAGAAAGAGAAGTAAGAAGAGAAAGACAGTCGTGCGTATATGTATGTGAGTGTGTGTGTGTGTGTGTGTGTGTGTGTGTGTGTGTGTGTGTGTGTGTGTGTGTGTGTGTGTGTGTGTGTGTGTGTGTGTGTGTGTGTGTGTGTGTGTCGCATATTTGTATATTTTTGCGAAACGACAAGATTTGCCAAAACCCCGTGAAATAATTTTGAGTTGGCCCTTGAAGCTGTCACATTTCATTTCCCTTACTCCTCAGAGAGGGGAAGGGAGTCAGAGCGCATTATTATTTACGCAAACCAGCCTGTGCCTATTACAATAACAAATTGTAAATCACTATAATCTAATGTTTTTATAATCGTCTTTGATATTCAATATCAGTATTTATAACAATAATTCAATGAACAAATGTAGATTGAAATACTGGAATGATCAATTGTTCAATTAATAGGATTTTTAGTCAAATTAATATCATATCAAAGGATATATCATCAAGATTCATAAGGCTTCTCACAGTCTTTATAAGTAAACGTAAGGTTCGCTACCATATAAGTGAGTAAGACTATCATATAAGGCTCTCGTGTTAGTAAGACTGTCATAAGTAAGGCACAGTCACAAAGGAAGCGGCTGGTCTTTGTCAAGGACTCGAGATAATGACTTTATGATAGGATGCTGTTGTGATGCTAAATTTCTTTATATCAAGTGTTATTTATTTATTAGTGATGGACATATCGTAAAGGCAATTAGCATTCACCCTCTGTGAGTTCCATATCATACGCTAATGTCGATCAGGGAACGTTTGCTACAGAGGAAAAATGTATACACTTATATTTCTATTGACTCTTTTGTTTATTATACAATATAGTAACTGTAACTGAAATCATTCATCTGTTTTTTGTGTTTTTTGTTTCTTGTTATTTCAGTCATCAGTGTATAAATAAAACTTTGCAATCATTTCGCATTCTACATTCCACACACACACACACACACACACACACACACCACACACCACACTACACACACACACAACACACACGCACACACACACACACACACACACACACACACACCACGACACACACACAGCACACACCACACCACACACACCAACACACAACAACACACGCACACACCACAACACGAGCAACACACACACAGCACATCCCACAACACAACACACACACAGCACAACAACACACGCACACACACACACAGACGGACAACCAGTCAAAGCAGAGGTTTCCGCGAGACAGATATGTTGGACAAACAAACGAACTAAGTAAATGAAAACGAGACCTCAAGCGTCGAAAGGCAAATTATGCAAAAAAAATTTGAGAAAGCACAAAGATATCTCAAACAAAAAAGAAACAAAAAGATACAATATAAAACAAATAATGTACATAAGAAGTGACGAATAAATAAAAAGAGTAAATATAACAAAGAACAAAGCTAAAAAAAAAAATAATAATAATAATCACATTCAAGGTTCCGCCTTTCGGATATAACATCCACTAATCTAATCCTTTTGTTCTCTTTCCCAATATTATCTTTTGAATCTCTGTATTTTTTTCTCTCTTTTCTTTTCTTTTCTTTTCTTTTTTTTTCCTTTCTTCTTCTTTCTTCTTCTTCTTCTTCTTCTTCTTCTTCTTCTTCTTCTTCTTCTTTGTAATGCTAAAGATGATAAAGCCGAAGATGATAAAAATGATAATGACATTAATGTTGTTGATAATAATGATACGAATACATTAACAACTAAACTGATGGAAAAACGAAAAATAGTAGTAATGATATCAATGATAATTATAATAATCATAGCAATAATGATAAAAAATAGATAGAAATAACAATATTGCTGATGACAAAAACATAATGACAGTAATAATGATAATGATGACGATGATGATGATGATGATAACAGCAACAACAAAAAACAACAATAATAATAATAATAATGATATTAATATTTATAATAATGATCATAGTGATAATAATATCAATGATAATGATAATAATAAAATAATAATAGATATAATAATAGTGATAGTAGTACTAGTAGTAATGATAATAATAAGCAAAATAATAATAACAATAATGATAATAATAATGATAAAAATAATGATGATGATGATAATAATGATAATAATAATAATTATTATTATTATCATTATTATTATTATTATTATTATTATTATTATTATTATTATATCATCATCATCTATTATTAATATTATTACTATTATTATTATTATCATTATTATTATTATTATTATCATTATTTTTATTATTATTATTATTATCATTATTATTATTATCAACTGTAACAACAATAATGACTATTATAACAATCATAATAATAATGATAATAGTGATGGTAAGGATTATAATAATGATGATGATGATGATAACAATAATAATGATAATAATGATGACAGTAATAGTAACAACAATAAAAGTAATGATAATGACAATAATAATGTTAGTAATGTAGATAATACTGACAGTTATGGTAATAATAATAAAATAATAATAATAATAATAATAAAATAATAATAATAAGAATAATAAGAAGAAAAAAGAAGAAGTACAAGAACAATAATAATAACAATAATAAAAACAATTACGGTAATGATAAATATGAAAATAAAAATGATAATGATAAAGATATAATTATGATAATGATGATGATGATGATAACAATGATGATAATGATACTACTACTACTACTAATATAATAATATAATAATAATAATAATAATAATAATACCAATAGCAATAATAATAATAATAATAAAATAATAATAATAATGATAATAATAATAATAATGAATAATAACAAAAATAATAATAATAATAATAATAATGATAATGTTAATAATAATAATAATAACAATAATAATAATAATAATAATAATAATAATAATAAATAATAATAATAATAATAATAATAATAATATTAATAATAACAAAAACAATAATGATAATAACAATAACAACAACAACAACAACAATAATAATAATAATAATAATAATAATAATAATAATAATAATAATAATAATAACAATAATAATATAATAATAATAATAATAATATAATAATAATAATAATAATAATAATAATAATAATAATAATAATGATAATGATAATTATAATAATAATAATAATAATAATAATAATAATGATAATAATAATGATAATTATAATTATAATAATAATAATAATATCAATGATAGTAATGATTAAAGAAAATAACAACAACAATAATAATGATAATAATAATAATATTATTATTATTATTATTATTATTATTATTATTATTATTATTATAATTGTTATTATTATTGTTATTAATGATAATAATAATAATGATAATGATAATGATGATAGTTAATCAAAACAACAACAACAATAATTATTATTATTATTATTGTGATAATAATAACAATAATGATGATAACTACAACAACAACAACAACAAAGAATAAAACAACATCACTAATAACAACAGTAACAAAACATTTTCTTCTTTTTTAATGATGATAGAAATAGCATTATCTTCACCACTAAAAATACCATCCTATTAATGATAGCGCAAGTCACCACTTTATCTTAGTTCTCACTAGTGAAGGAAAATTAGTCCAGGTTTAAGTTTCCTAATGTTGAAAAAAAGGGTAAAGACTATACATTTCTCTCTCAGAGATTTGCTTTCGTATCATCACGTGCTTTTAATGTATGCATGTAACTATATAATGATGGTGACAATAAATAATTATTGATAAAGATAACATGGTATTGATGATCGTATTAATGATACTAATAATGATTAGATATCATTGATAGTAATCAAATGATGTTATAAAATTGCATAATGATAATAAAACGATATTCCAACTCCAACTTCTAGTTTAATTACCTCTCCTCCAAAAAAATTAATTTCGTTACAGCTCGCACACAAAAAAATAAAATGAATAGATAAAAAAGGCTCTAATACTGTAAACGTCCCATTCCGAAATTTCCGCTTGCCTTGAAGCAAGCGAAAGCAAGCCCAAGCAAGCAGCGTAGCCCATAAAAGCAAGCATCTCTGCACAAAACTCGAAAATGTGTGTCGGATCCGTTGAGAGAGTGTTGCCGCCTTGGCGAGCCGATATTAAAATGCATAAGCGGATGACGGTGGTAGATGTTTTATTAATATGTTTTTTTCCCGTTATTGTCGCTGTTGTTGTTGTTGTTTTTTTATATTCTTTAGTATCATTCTCTATACCTCATTGTTATTCTTTGGCGGGTCTCTCTTTCTCTCTCTCTCTCTCTCTCTCTCTCTCTCTCTCTCTCTCTCTCTCTCTCTCTCTCTCTCTCTCTCTCTCTCTCCATCTCTATTCATCTATCTCTTTATCTCTCCCCTCCCTATCTCTCTCTTTGGTTTGTTCACTTGATTGATGACGTCAGAAATCTCATTTCCGATGTGTCATTTTCCTAAGAGGGAAATAAACTGTAAGCAATCACTGCGAGAGAAAATTGAAAGAAGAGGAAATGGAAGTGATAAATAAAAAACCCAAACAACAAAGCAGGAGGAAAGGAAAGAGGAGACTGACAAGGAAAATAAAAAGAGATTGCTAATGATAATTGGGAAGATGGTGGCTGGTTCTGAACTAACAGCAATTAATATTATGAATCTATTATTAGTATTATTTATGGTAATAGTAGTTAAAATAGTAATATTAATGCAAGTGAAAAAAGAGGTAAGGCAAAAAGAAAATGAAAACAAATAAAATCAAAGGTAGAAAGAAGACATAAATACGATGATACTTAAAGGGAAACAGATAACAAAAATCAAACTCTAAAAGAAACCGAAAAGTTGGGAAAAATATAAAGAATTCGATGAAGTACCAGCGAAAAAGATAAAGAAAAAAGGAAGGGAAAGAGAACGGTAGCAAAGTATCCTTTTGAAAATCCTTTTAGGCTCGTGGACCCTTGAGGCACCCCCTCCCTCGGCCTCCCCCTCCCCCCTCTCCTCGTCCTCCATGTTCGTGAATATCACTTGGGATTTGAAACTTTGTCTTCCTGAGTTGTCTTTATACTGGAGTTGGAAATATGCGCATTTACGGGTAAAAACAAAATCAGTATTATTTTAGGGACTGGTGAATATGATAAAAAAAATCATAGGGATAACAATAGGATAGTGATTATGGTAATAATAACGATTAATAAGAGCAAATATCTTTAACATTGGCAATGACAGTAAAAAAAAACTTCTTTGCATTACTATTACTGCTGCTTCTACTAATACTATTATCATTGTTGTTATCATTATCATTATTATTGTTGTTATTGTATCACCATTATATTCAAAATTATCATTATCTTCCATCATTTTCTATAACGTGGTTGTGCATCGCCCGTTCGTACGTTGCATCTGAAATCTTCATCCCATGTGATTGCGGAGTTGAAATGTTTTTTTTTTAATGTAAAATTGAGTGAAAAGTGACAACAAATATGGCACACAGATGGAGAAATGGCAGAGATGGAGAAATGGCAGAGAAGGGGGAAAGAGAGAGGGAGAAAGGAGAGAGAAAGGGAGAAAGGGAGGGAAAGGGAGGCTGAAAGAGAAAAGGCGAAGAGGATCGAGGGGTGAGAAAAGGGGAAGGGAAAGATAGCTGAGAGAGAAAAGGAGGATGGAGGGGGGAGGGAAGGGATAAGGGAGCGAAGTAGGTGGAGGGGTTAATAATATTCATATTAATACTAATACTACTACGTTTACTACTATTACTAGTAGCAATAGTATTAATTGTAGTATTACTAGTACTATCACTACTACCGCCACTTCTACTAAAACTACTACTACTACTACAATCATCATTAACATTATTATCACCATCATCATCGTAATGGAAATGATAGCAAGAGTAATAACGGTGGAGGTACATATCCCATTCTCACTCACTCACGCCTTATTACTCCCCTCTAATGAAGTTGGATGAGCTACTTTAAGGACATATGATCTCCTCTCTGAAGAACATATAGTTGCTCAGCTCCCTTGCTTACAGAAATGCCTTTTTTGTTTTGTTTTGTTTTAGTAAAGGAGGGGTGATGTTGAAACGCGAAACCGATAAGGATATTCGTTTTCAATCTTAGGATGTAAATGGAGCAGGAAGAATAGATAAAGGAGGAGGAGGAATGGTTAGAGAAGAAAGGATAGGAGATGGAAGGGGAGAAGAAGGAGGGCGAGAAGATAATAATGAAGATTAGTTAAGATATGAAAATGAAGAGGGTGATAATCTGCAGTTTCACAGGTGCCGCCACAATAACAATATTTATCCGAACTGCTTCCTAATTCACATCATATTAACCATAGCATCATAATAATCCCCTGGGCCTTCCGCCATGGCCAACCCACACATAAGTTTTCATCACAATCCGCCAGTGACTTTGGACATAAGGAAACAATCACACAATCAGTCGGCGATGGTCGCTCAGGGAGGTGGGAGCATCACGACCGACGGCAGTAGTAACGTCATCATAAAGGAGTTTGTGTTCAGTTACTCACCTTGGCAAATGTAATCAGGTGAATCAAAGCGTTCATACAACCTAATTATTATGTCTCCCTTTCTGTGATGTTCTACCTTCCCATTTGAAACATACATACATATATATATTATATATATATATATATATATATATATATATATATATATATATATATATATATAGTGTGTATATATATATGCGCGCGCGTGTGTGTGTGTGTGTGCACGCAAACACACACAACATATATATATACATATATCTACATACATATATATGTGTGTGTGATTGTTTGTGTGTGTGTGTGTGTGCGCACGTGCGGGCGTGGTGTGTGTGTGTGGTGTGTGTGTGTGTGTGTGTGTGTGTGTGTGTGTGTGTGTGTGTGTGTGTGTGTGTGTGTGTGTGTGTGTACACATATATATACATAATATATATAAATATATGTATATATACATTTTTATATAATATATATACATATATATATTTATAATTTATATATATGTATATATATACATATATAAATATATATACATATATGTGAATATACACATTTATATATATATATATATGTGTGTGTGTGTGTGTGTGTGTGTGTGTGTGTGTGTGTGTGTGTGTGTGTGTGTGTGTGTGTGTGTGTGGTAAACTTGGAAATGACGCTTAGCTACTGATTTCGGGGTACCGACAATGTTATTCTGAAGCTCTCGTCGTTTCGAACGAATCGAGCGCTCGTTTCCTTCGCAATCGAAGCACAACGACGATATCTGCCTGACACCTGGGGAGGGCGTGATGAGCATCGGGGGTAAAAGCGAATGATACAAGTAAAACTTTCCGCAATTTAATTATTGCGATGCACATTTATGCTAATTAGAGGGCTTCGGCCTCTAAACCCCATTTTAGGAGGGGCCGCTGCCCTGTCCCCCGCGTGTTTTGGCAGGACAGAGTCCGGGCAAATATCACCCTGATAATTTCTTGTCTTGACCAATAAATCCGCAATGACCGGCTTTCGAGTCGTAAAAATCCTCGTCGTCGCTGTTGGCGGGCACCGCGACCACTATCCGCCGCCCTTTTTCGTTATTGCCAAGATATTTTGCATACTAAAGGCGAATCACCTTATACGCAGCCATAGCCGTGATGGAACCGAACTGCAACCGACTTCCCTTGGGCTCAGCTTCCACTGCCACGTGGTTATCGATTGCAGATCTTATTGGCTCTAAAAGACTGCCCGCGCGTGCCTCTTCGCCACGTGGCGGCCAAGTGCGCTGCCCTCCGCCTCGTTTAGTTTCCATCGCTGAGGGCAATCGCGGCGAATCGCCTCCTCGGTTCCGGCCCATTTTCTCTATGTATGTATGTATGTATGTATGCTTTTTATGTATTATGTATATATATGCATACACAAGCACACACACTCACACACACACACACACACGTGCGTGTGTGTGTGTTGTGTGTGTATATATATATATATATATATATATATATATATATATATATATATATATATATATATATATATATGTATCACTAAAGAATCTGTCTCCAGTCTGTCCACCGCTTCGCCGAGAGCTCATTGCTTTACGCAGCGAAACCCTTGAATGATCATATATTGTGCTTTATGGCGTGGTTTACGGAGCTCCCTACATGACTGTCATATTAGACTGCCACCTTTAGTATGTTGTGAATTTTGCATAAGTCGAAGACTAAGACACTATGCGTCTTATTCCCGCATTATTGCATCATGCTCCCCTTCTCCTTCCACCCCTTTATTCTCTCTCCCCATCCTTCCTCCCCTCGATTTTACCTTCCCCTTTTGAGCATGAATTCGCCTTGCGTAACCTCCTATGTGAGAAGTTATGAACTAAAATTGAAATGCGATTAAGAGAGGTTTCACATGTCTTGCTTCCTGTCAGCCTCTCGTACGACAATAATTTTACCTTTATACGATAGTCTGGGACTCTTCCAAAACCCATTTAGTGTCCTTGTGAAATTTAATATATCTCGCGATTATTTTCTACTGCCTTCTATTTTAAGA
>NC_051403.1:28473088-28475588 GCF_015228065.2 Penaeus monodon
TGGGCGTAGGTACGCCCGAAACGTCTAGCGTTGTTTCTTCCCTCAATTACACGAACCGCATTACAACAGTGAGTCTACCCAGTGGCGAAGATCTGCATGGCGACGCTGGCTTTTAGGTTCTGGATTCTCATCCGCTTTGGAAGTCTAGCTACTTCAGTTGTGTGTGTGTGTGTGTGTGTGTGTGTGTGTGTGTGTGTGTGTGTGTGTGTGTGTGTGTGTGTGTGTGTGTGTGTGTGTGCGTGCGCGCATATGTGTTTGTGCGTGCACACACACATATATATATACGTATATGTATGTATGTATGTATGAATGTTTGTTTGCGTGCATGCTTATGTTACTTGCTACAAAAAAAAAATACAAACACACATATATACACATGTGTGTATGTATGTATGTATGAGTGTTACCTTTCGTGCATGTTTATGTTATTTGCTGGAACTTACCTCTCCAGGTAATATTTCTTTCCACGCCAGTGTTGCTCTTTCTGAAAAAATGAAAACACCTGTGAAAACCATTGATTTTAAAATCTTTTAAAAAATACACTAAAATAGAATCAACACTATAACGAAAATTAAGGTTTTGATAAGTGAAATCGCAAGGAAAAAAGAAATGATGAAATTAAGAGATTTCCATGTCATAATCAGGTATTGAACTAAATTCTAAATGCCAAGGAGTTTACACTAATATATTTCAGAATGGTCAGGTCATTTCATTTGTAGCGGGACTATGCGCCCACGCCTTGTTCTGACACGGTACCCCCCCCCCCTTCTTTGGTGTGACGAGTCCATGCTACGAGACTGATTTGATGAACCCAGTGGAAAAAGGGCACCGAGAACCAACATCAGTATTCACATGAGTTTTATTATCCTTCCAACAATTGCGTGGATTTATTAACATGAGTTACACTTATTCCTCGTGATGGAAATGCGGGTGCCGCCCGTAAGTATTGTGGGCAACGTACGTAGGCTTAGCTGCGTACATGCTAACGAAGATATATATTGCCACTCTGATACCCAGAAACTTGTGAGAACACCGTCTTGCCAGGAGGATGGTGTCACATACTGAATTAGCATGAATAGCCCAGTTTTTGCCATGCCATTAGTGACGTGATGAACCGTGACAATGCAGCCACTCTCGGGTTTCCATGTTGCCGAAACGGTAGCCAGTACCCTGGCGAGAGGGCGCAGATACCCGCGGGTACTTTGGGCGCACAGGCAGATCTAGTTTCGCTTCCGTCCCGCTCGGGACCCGCTGCTTTTTATCCCACAGTTTAAGGTCAGTATAATATAATTTACCTGGAAATCACCAATAAATATATTTGATGCTTTAGTGACTGGTGCAAGGGGGTGAACATGTGCATTAGGCGTTAAGACTAAAATAAACAAGCAAGCAGCATGTGGTGTTCATAATTTTCCCCGACTGATTAATGACGACAAAATTTCAACGTAAGGTACTGGTGGACATGAAGTACTCATGAATTACTGAAAATGATTAGCCACGTACATGTATGACTGAAGGATAATGGAAAATAATTCAAATCTTATAACTTCACACATTAACTAAACTTGTCTTCGCTCGCTCACCCTGCTCAGGCCGTTACCTATTTACCTGTCCGATGTACGATGCGTGCGTGGCCCGTGGTACTCGCATCAGGTCAGTTGAGGTATAAGGAAGTTGCGGATCAGGTCTCCAAGGGACACTGACCTGGAATTGTTCCTATATCAGGCGGAACGTTGCAGTACCTTACACGTTAAATCCCCTGCCTGGACCTCAGCCCTCGTCTCAACTCATTTTTGCATGGTCTTTGCTTCTCCTCCTTTCCTTTCCCTTCTTCTCTTCATCCCCTTCTGTCCTCTTATCATGATTGCTCTCGCTCTCTCTCTCTCTCTCTCTCTCTCTCTCTCTCTCTCTCTCTCTCTCTCTCTCTCTCTCTCTCTCTCTCTCTCTCTCTCTCTCTCTCTCCCCTCTCTCTCTCGTCATCCCTCTCTCTCTCTCTCTCTTCTTTTCTTCTTCTACGCTCTCTCTCCTCTCTCTGTCTTCTCTCTCTCCTCTCTCTTCTCTTGTAATGCATAGCCGTTACTGGAGTGGGAATCGAGGCTTATCGCATTATAGTCGGAAACAAAAAAAATAAGGAGGAGAAGTAACTAAAAATCAATAATGGAGTAGACAGCGAGAAAAAACACACTAAAACACAGACACACACCAACGCATTATAGTGTTGCCGTTTGTTTACCTAAAAAAAAACGTATATCGCAGTATTGTCAAGCGTTTGGATGAAAGAAATCCAATATTGCCCGACAGAATGAAATGATCCGGCTCTTAGGTTATGCAGCTAAGGGCTGTTTTCCCTCTGCGTTACATTAGACATTAGACCTTAATGATCCGTCGTTTTGGTTAGGTTGTTAAGTGTTATTTTCCCATTGCATTACATTAGACATCAGACCTTAATGAGCCACTTACTTCGCGCCATTTCTGCACACGACCCGCCAAATGTCCGAAG
>NC_051403.1:28478027-28503027 GCF_015228065.2 Penaeus monodon
ATGTGATTAAATATATTACAAAGAAAAAAAAAAAATAACAACAACAAGACTCATACCAACAATGATACCAATAATAATAACAAAGACATGAAAAAAAAATCAACCATCAAAATACCAAAAAAGAGATTAGCATAAAAAAAACAGTAGTTACAGTAAAATAGTAAACCCGGAGCGAGGACGCCTCATCTCTCTCCCTCTCTCCGCCGCACGCCTCGCAGACCTCCAGCTTGGAGCGACACAAACTTTAAAACGCGGAATTACCACCCGGATTTAGAGACAGGGAGAAGCCAGGCGTGCAGGGGGCAGAAACACCCTACATTATTGCCTATTTTCTTAATTAAAAATCCGGCGACGCGGAGGGAAATTAAGGAAAATTGCTCTCAGACGATCAAAAAGTACTAGTGTACTTGGAGCCGCTCTGGGAGGGGAGGGGAGGGGGGAGGGGAGGGAAGGGAGGTTGTGGGCTTCGGCCATGGGGGGAGGGGTTCGATTGCTGGGTAGCGTTTTTGGGCAAGTGTTTGCGGGCGTTTATCTATATATATATAAATATTATATATATATATATTATTAAAAATTATATATATATATATTATATATATAATATTGTTAATATGGAAAAACTAAAATATTATAATATATATATAAATATATATATATTATAAATAATATATATATATATATTATATAATATAGAGTATATATATATTTATATATAATATATAAAATATATATATATATAATATTAATATATATATAATATATATATATATAATTATAATATGATATATATATATATTATATATATATATTTTAATATATAATATATTTTAATATATTACTTATTATGTGTATTTTATATATATATATATATATATATATATATATATATATATATATATATATATGTTTACACACAAACACACACACATACACACACACACACGCACACACACATACTCACTCACAGATACATCTATCCATCAGCTCAATAGGCAGATCTAACACAGCTAAGCGTTGGCTGCAGAGAGTGGATCAGGTTCTAAATCCATGTACACGCGCGTGCAAGTGCAGGGATGGGTTGTTTACACAAACGAACACTTAACTAAAGCTCAAGAAAGAGCAAGTCCCCTTTAATCACCATTATATCTCGCTTGAGGCTCGTGACTGCAAGAACAAAGGCGAGGTGGTGTTAACATGGGAGATGCCGGGCTTACACAGCCAGGGTAATATACTGACCGTGTAGGAGAATGAGGTAGTGAAATGTGGGTTTTGTGGCCGTAGCATTAATTCTGAATTTAGCTTCACCCGGGTTTTTGGGGAAAGTAGTGTACGTCTGGTACTGGAATTTTGTGTATGTGTGAGTGGATGAGAGAAAGAGATGGGGAGGGAGAGACAGGTAGATAGATAGACAGTCAGAAAGCGAAAAAGAAAGAGAGCGACGAAAAAACATGCAAAAAAACGGGGAAGAAAGAAAAAGAAGAAGAAGAAGAAAAAGAAGAAGAAGAGAGACCACTTGTGTACATCTGCGAGTAAGAACCATACATACAAAGACAAACACCTACCACTACACAGGCAAAAAAACAAAGTACGAAAATACACCACAAGCCACAGCAACAAAAACCCTCCACCACACTTAGCACGTACACCACGCCTTCACTCCCCCACACACACACAACAGCAATTTATCTCCTCGCGGAACCTATAAACTTCTTGACATCAGATCTGTACAACTATTACGGCGAGAAGAGCGACGAGAGGAGGAGGGAGGCGAAGCAGAGAGGATGAATAGAAACTGGAATAAATTGATGATCGAATGATGGGCAAGAAGGATGAGAGAGGGGAAGGGGACAGGGGAGAAGGAGAAAGAGAAGGAATGGGAGAGCTAGGTAAGAGATAAAAATGGATACATACACTCACACACGCACACACACACACACACACATATAAAACCACACACAAAACACACACACACAAAAAATTATATATAATATATTTTATATATATATTTATAAATTTATATATATATATATTAAATATATATATTATTATATTTTATATTATATATATTTATATATAAATATATGTATATATTATTATTATATTATATATATTTATATATATTTTAACATATATATATATTATATATATATATAGTTTCTATTATATATATATTATATATTTATATAATTATATATATATTTATATATATTTATTTTCCTATATATATCATTTTACATATATATATTATATATTACTATATATAAAATTATATATATATTAAAAATATATAAAATACACGCACACATGCATATATATATACATATACATATAATATATATATAATATTATATATAATATATATTATATATATAAAATATATATATATTTGTGTGGTGTGTGGTGGTGTGGTGGTGTGGTGGGGTTGTGTGTGGGTGGGGTGTGTGTGTGTGTGTGTGTGGTGTGTGTGTGTGTTTGTGTGTGTGTGTGTGTGGTGTGTGTGTGTGTATAACCTACAAACATCCATAGTCCCACATACATACATAAAACCACGTACATCACAGAATACATACTTCATATGCTATAATACCTAATATACACATGTACATCCCACATACTCCTACCAACAATCACAACGCACATACCACATACTAAACCATTCATTCTACATTCATAAAAACTACATTAAAAGATTCATCCTAGTACATACACAAAATCCTCCCCGACCTAAAAAAAAAGAAACAAGATAAAAAAAAAAAAACTTTTCTCCCTTCTCCTCCGCACCAAACGAGGGAAGAGCAATAAAGAGTAAAAGAAAGGGACGCAGACAACTTGACGAGAGCTTCGTCCGCAGCGGCACCGGAGCATGGCTGAGCCCCGCGCCCTCCCTCCCTCCCTCCCTCCCTTTCCCCCCTCCTCCTGAGCACCGCGCCCTCCCTCCCTCCCTCCCTCCCTCTCTCTCTCTTCCTTTCCTCCCCCCCTCCTCCCTCCTTCCCCCCCCCCTTTTCCCCTCTCTCTCTCTCCTCTCCTTCTCCCTTCCTCCCCTCTCCTCTCTATGCCTCATTCTCCCTCCCTCCATCTCCCTCTCTCTTCCTTCTTCTCCCCTACTTCCTCTCTCTCCCCTCTCCCTCCTTCCCCCCTCCTCCCTCTCCCGTCCCTGTCCCTCTCCCCTCCCTCCGCCCTCTCTTTGCGCCTTGCTCTTTCCTTTTGTCTCCTCTCTCTTATTCTTACGTTTTCTTTTCACTCTTTCTCTCTCTCTTTCCCTTTTTCTCTCTCCCCACCCCCTTCCTCCCCTTCCCCTCTTCCTCTTTCCTCTCCTTCTCTTCTCCTCCCCCTTTCTTCCGCCCTCTTAACCTCTCCCTCTCTCCTTCCCGTTTTTTTTTTTTTTTTTTTTTTTTCTCCATTTCCCCCCCCCCCCTCCCCCTTCTTTCCCTTTCCCTTTCTTTCTTCTTTCTCCCATCCTTCCCTTCTTCCCTTCGTCGCTTCTCTCCGCCTCTCCCAATCCCTCTCTCCTCCTTCCCTTCTCCCTCCGTCTTTCCTTTCCTCTCTCCTCCTCCTTCCTCTTCCCCTCCCCTTCTAGCTCTCTTTCTCCTCGGTTCTTCTCTTTCCTCTCCCTCTTCCCTTCCTCACTTTCCTCTCCTCCCCCTTTCCTCTGCTTCCTCTCCCTCTCGCTTATTCTCCCTTTTCTCCTCTTCCTCTCCTCGTCTTCTAATCGGCTCTTTTCCTTCTTCCTCTCCCCTTCCTATCCATCCTCTCCCTCTCACTTGTTTTTTTCTCCTCCCCCCCATTTTCCTATCTCTCCTTCTCCTCCCTCTCCTTCCACTCCTCCCTTTCCTCTTCTTCTCTTCCTCTCCCCCTTCCCTTCCCTCCCCTCCCCCCACTCCCCTCTCCTCTCCCCTCCCCCCCCCCCTCCGACTCCTCTTTCTCCCCCCTCTCCCTTCTCTCCTCTCCCTCCTTCTCTCATTCTCTATCCTCTTCCTCTCCTCTCCTCTCTCCCTCCCCCTCTCCCGTTCCTCTCCCTCTCCCCTCCTCTCCCTCTCCCTCCCTTCTCACGTATTCTCCTACCTCTTCCTCTCCCCTTCCTCTCCCTCTCCCCTTCCTCTCCCTCTCCCCTCCCTTCTCACGTATTCTCCTACCTCTTCCTCTCCCGTTCCTCTCCCTCTCCCTCTCCTCTCCCTCTCCCTCCCTTCCCCCGCATTCTCCTTCGCTTCCCTTATCTCGTATCGTCCATCGTGGCAGAGATTCGACCTCACTCTTGGCGGATCTTGAAACCTACGTTGATGCTCTTTTTTCCATTTTTATCGCCAGCTGTTTTCTCTTCCTCTATCTCTATTTTTCTCGCATTATTACATTTCCTCTAAGCTTTTTCTTTCTAACTTTCCTTTTATTGTTTTCAGATGTTTCCTTTTTTATTACTATTTCTTTTCTCTTGTCTTTCCAACGTTTTATTTCTTTGATTTTCGACGTGCTACTTCTTCCCTTTCCTCCCCCCATTCCCTTTTATCCTTTTATCGTTTATTATCACCCTCTCTCTCTCTTTCCATCCAGACCTCACTCAGTTTCCACCATTCCTTTCTATTTCCCTCCTTTATTTTATCCTATCTTCCATTTCCAGTCTTCCAGGCAGTGCTTCATAGCGTAAGATTTCTCAACTTTAAACATTCCTTTTATCTTCCTCTTGTATTTCATCTTCCTAATCCTTACTATGCCATATAATTCTTTTTATTTATACCAGTTTTTACTATTCCATTCATCTCTTTTACTCCACTTATCAGCCTTATCTTCCTGCCTCCCCCCCCCCTCCCATTATCCCCCTCCCCCTTTTTCTTCCTCCTAACACGCCATCTTCCCGTAACCACATATTAGACACATCCTAAGTACACGGGAACCTCATAATGTGCACTTTTATTATCTTGTGGGGCAGTAATGTCATTTATAAGTGATGGTCTCGTTCGGGTTTATGGTTATATGATACGTTGTTAAAAGTGTTTCTTAGTTGAAATACGTTTTTCTTTTTTGTGTGTTAAGCAGCTTAGTTATTAAGGAGTTGTGGCATAAAGTAGGAAAAATGCTGTAACTCACATTAAGGAAAATTAGTTGTTTTAGAAAATAAAATTACTATATTTGTGTAAAGTTTATGTTGGAAGAGCGTACTTTAGTGGTTAAGAAATACATTATACAAGGACTGCGAGGATGCTAATGTGAGTGGTTATACGTTAGTTATGTCCCTCACTTCCATGGTACGAAATCATACCAAAGGGTTTAAAAGTAATTAACCTGCTCTAAATACTTGTTTCAAAAGAGTAAATAAAAAAAGGCTAGAAACCATGCAGACGACGAAAAAAAAACTCTGCCTGCCCTCTAAGATACAACGTCAATTTACATAAGTCTACCACAGTTTTTAGAGACCAAATAATCTCCAAGTAGATCCATTTTCTATGATGCATCACACCGGCAACGAATCCTTCGACGGGATCCTGGACGGACGCGGATCCAGCACACTGTTAAATCTAATAAACCGTTCCTCAGGCCATGGCCAACACACCCGTGAATATTCATCACACTCTTTCTGTAATCCTTCACTTCATCCTTTGTGCCAAGAAACGCATCAACCTAAGCGCAAAAAAATGATAATAACTGAAATACTGAGCAATAATAAATCGTGGTATTAAATAACAGATAACGGTGAATAATAATTAATAATATTCACTAATTCGCAGTGGATAATAATAACAAGACTTACTGAAGAACAGTCTATGATAAATGATATTTACTAAACAGTGATAAATGGGGAGTAAGGTTTTGAACTATTCCAAGTTGTTATGCGTACAACTTGAGATGCGAAGTTAGTAAGTTTGACAAGAGTGATTGCAGTAGATGATAAGGACGTAGGAACGGGGAGAGGGAACAAAGGAAGTTGCGGACTGAGAGATAGGGTGAGACTGGGAGAGAAATGAGGGAGAAGGAAGGATCGGGAGGATGAAAGAGAGGAAGAGAAAATGAAAGGGAGAGCCAGAGACTGAAGGAGGGAGAGAGAAAGAAATGTAGAAACATACAAACATGCAGACAGAGACAGAGAGAAAAGAGAAAGTGTAAGAGGTGGGGAAGAAGAGAGGAAAGTGGCGGAGAAAGGAGGAAGGAAAAGAGACACAGTGAAGAGAGAAAAGAGATAAAGGGGAAGAAAGAGACCAAGGAATAGATACAAACAGACATAAGCTACGCCTCCCTCCTTCTGGTGAAACAAAATGCCCGTGACACAGCTGACCTCATTAATATTTTATCCGAATGTCAAACTTGGTCGCGAAGTTGCGCTGAAGTTGAGCGAAATGTGTAGGACGGCGCCTCGCTCCGTTCGCCCTCAGAGCCCGGTGCAAAGTAAGTGTAAATTCTTAATTGTTTTGCAGTGAGAATGCGTGTCCGGAATTTTTAAAGGTTGTGCGCCTTTTTTTCTTTTAACAAGCAAAAGTTAAAGCCTATTAAGATACTGCATTTTGTTTTATCAGATTTACTGTAAATATTGTGAATCTAGACACACAGGCACCGATATATAAGCTAAATGTCAGAGATAAGGAAGAAACCTGGGAATGGGAAGCAGTCAGAAGATCGAGCTGACTGTTCCATAAGCAGACAGGCAGACAGGGAAACAATCACGGACGTAAGAAATAAGATTTGGCGGAAAATCCAGTCGACATTTCCCCTGGGTTCGTCCCTCTCATCTTCCTCCCTCTTGCCAATAACTTCTGCCGCCCATCCGTACTCTCTCATCCCCTATTCTTACATTTCGTAGAAGAAACAAATAGCCACAACAGTCGGGGTTTTAGGCGCATGAAGGTTAACGTTAAAGTAAAAATATTTCCATAATTTCCCGGAGCGTTCCAGTGTCGCTATCACTCGTACCTGACGACTTGCGTGCACATTGTTGGAACTCGAGTCCCTCTTCCACCCTAAACTCTCGCGGTAAAATATAGTCTTTTAACGAGATGCCACTCCAGGAGTCTGTGTATTGTGAGAGAAATGTATATGCCATCCTGGGTTTTATTAGGAAGGAGAAAATGCTTGTCGCTTGCTCCTTTTTCCACTTACACGAGACATATGAAGGTCTGGGAGCGGCGAGAATCGTGTGTTCGCCCCGAGATCGTAAATCAGGGAGCTTTCTATGGCCGGGGGATAGAATGTGTCAAAACTGACCCGAACAATGCACGAAACCCTTTTGTAAAACCGCTAAAGTCCTCTCCTCTCTCCTTTCCCATTTTTCTTTTCTTAAAACAAAAAAAAATCTTTACTTTACTTTTTCGCTCTTTTTATACTCTTTTTCTTTTTTCTTTCTGTAAGCAAGAAGTTCGGCCTCGAGATTACCCTTTAATGTGTTAGCTTAGGTGCAGGCCGAGACCGCACGGAACCCTCGATAGCCAAAGTTTCTTCACATGAGACCGTTTTTTTCTCTCTTTCTCTCCCTTTCTCCTTGTATTTACTCTTCTTTATTGCCATTGGTGGAAAGTCGGAACATGAAACCGGGTAACCTATTCCAGTGTTTTTCGCATGACTGCATTTCTTGATACTCTTCCTCCGAATGCGTTTGCATCTCGCTCGCTCTCTCTCTCTCTCTCTCTCTCTCTCTCTCTCTCTCTCTCTCTCTCTCTCTTCTCTCTCTCTCTCTCTCGCTCTCTCTCGCTCTCTCTCTCTCTCGTTTTCTCTCGTTCTCTCTCGTCCCCCCCTTTTCCTCTCTCTCTCGTCCTCTCTCTCTCTCTCTCTCTCTCTCTCTCTC
This sequence comes from Penaeus monodon, assembly GCF_015228065.2. Classification (NCBI taxonomy): domain Eukaryota; kingdom Metazoa; phylum Arthropoda; class Malacostraca; order Decapoda; family Penaeidae; genus Penaeus; species Penaeus monodon. The sequence goes on from NC_051403.1 coordinate 28,485,790, forward strand.
CTCTCTCTCCTCTCTCTCTCTCGCTCTCCCCTCTCTCTCTCTCTCGTCTCTCTCTCTTTCTCTCCCTCGTCCCCCCCCTCCTCTCCTCTCTCTCTCTCTCTCTCTCTCTCTCTCTCCTCTCTCTCTCTCTCTCTCTCTCTCTCTCTCTCTCTCTCTCTCTCTCTCTCTCTCTCTCTCTCTCTCTCGTCTCTCTCGCTCCGTCTCTCTTCTCTCTCCGCTATCTACCCTATCTATATTTCTTCTATCTATCTATCTATTTTATCTGTCTACCTCTCTTTTCTTTATATAATATATTATATGTATATATATTATATATATATATATTTATATATATTATATATTTATTTATATATATATTAATATATTATATATATATATCTATATACTTCATATATATATATACATATTATCTCTATAATATATATATATATATATGTGTGTGTATATATATATATATATATATATATATATATATATATATATATATATACATATATATATAAACCCATTAATGTGGCCAGCGCACCCACTCCGCATTCTTTCCCCGCCACTCTTCCTCACTTCTCTCCCTTTCCCTCTTATTGGCTTAGACAAGAGACCGCCATAAGAGCCAGCGAGCGCGCGAGTGTCAGAGGCGAGTGCAGACCTTGCTGTTGGCGCTGATATTCTGACAATTTCTCGCACAAACATTATTTATCGTGTCTGGACGTCGTGAAGAGAAGCGCATTCCGGGACGCAGCCAATTGGAACACAGGCCGCGTCCGATTGTCTTCCCGGGAGAAAAAAAAATTGATTTATCTCATGCGGTTTTTGGTGCATTAATTGTTCGGTTTTTCTTCTTGAATTAGAGATGGTGCTTTTGGCGCGTAATGAGATACAGTTTTGGGGATCTGTCCGAAATGTTGGGGGAAAAGAGAAGAAAGAGAGGCATTGGAGGAGTCTGTAGTCAGTGTCGAGAGAGTCGGGACGACGGCATTATGGAAGGCGGAGATAAATCAGCTGTTGTAATACTCATTCAAGCTCCTCCTCGTTTTCATGCTTTTTCAGCCGATTTTCTTCGTGGAGCTAATAAAGAATGCCGTGGATGTTATTTCGGCTCCTTCTTCGCTAGAAATTGTCCGCCCTTTTTCGTGTGTGTGTGCGTTTTTTGTCAAAAAAATATATATATCGTTCAGGATTTTAAACATTACGCGAATTATAGCTTGCGAACGGAGTTGAGTGACGTCATTTCTAAGGTTTTGATGAAGTACTTCACATTCATAAGAATACGTCCGTTCAATTCGGGGCCACTTTATACGGCACTCTAGTTGTCATGGCCCCTCTTCAGTCACCGATGAGCGTCTTTGTCAAAGTTTCATAAAATGCTCATCATAACTAAGCGGTAAATGTTCGGGGCTAATGAGCATAGCCACCGTGTCGAAGCATTGCCGCTAAGACAGTACCGCAATTCTCGACCGGATTGACTGACTTATTCTGCGCTAATATGATGCCACTCATTCGTTAACGTTAATACTCTCACTTCGCTCAGAGTTACATCACTGAGGCACTTCTACAATCGCACTCTGCTTAACTCGCCCATAGGCGGCTTGTCCGAATGCGTCTCTCACTCTCTTCATCATACCTATAAAACTTATATCGCGTAATATCTTGGGCTATGTATGCTATCCTACGTCGTGGTCACAATCTACGTCAAATTGCCCCTTCTGCGTCCCTCTTCTCTCTGTTATCTGCTGATATCTCCCTCTTCTGTCTCTCTTTCGCTCTCATCTACTATCTTCTATCTATCTATCATCTCATCTATCTATCTCTGCTTCTATCTCTGTCCTCTCTCTCTCTCTCTCTCGCTCTCTCCTCTCTCATCTCTCTCCATCTCTCTCTCTCTCTCTCTCTTCTCTCTCTCTCCTCTTCTCTCTATCTCCTCTTCTATCTATCTATCTTCTCTCTCTATCTTCTCTCTCTCTCTGTCTCCTCTTTCTCTCTCTCTCTCTCTCTCTCTCTCATCTCTCCTCCTCTCTCTCTCTCTCTCTCTCTCTCTCTCTCTCTCTCTCTCTCTCTCTCTCTCTCTCTACTCTATCTATCTATCTTTCTCTCTTCTTCTCTCTTCCTCTCTTCTCTTCTCATCTTCTCTTCTTCCTCTCTCTCTCTCTCTCTCTCTCTCTCTCTCTTCTCTCTCTCTCTGTCCTCTCTCTCTCTCTCTCTCTCTCATCTCGTGCTCTCCCTCTCTCTCTCTCTCTCTCCCTCTCCTCTCTCTCTCTCTCACTCTCCTCTCCTCTCTCTCTCTCTCTCTCTCTCTCTCTCTCTCGTCTCTCTTCTCTCTCTCTCTCTCTCTCTCTCTCCATTGTAAGACGTAGGCCTCTTTCCCGATCCCATCGGTGACTGGGAAATCTTTCCCAATCACATCGGTCTTGTGCACTGTGTTTCCAATCTCGTCTCCCGAATTTCGTTATTTCTTCGCACCATCTTGCTGCTGGTCGGCCTCCTCGCATCAGCTGTTCCCGATCTGCTGCCTTCCTTGTCCTGCTGTCGTCCTGTCTCCTAAGTGCGTGACCTGCCTACTTCCTTTCCTTCTTCTGAATGCTCACTGATGTTCTCTTCAAGTAATGGGATCGTAGTCTACGTTCCTGACCTGTGCGCCACGACGGGGGGATTGCGAAGGCAGTGCCAAAGAAACTCGAAATATGCCTTGTGTGTGTGTGTGTGTGTGTGTGTGTGTGTGTGTGTGTGTGTGTGTGTGTGTGTGTGTGTTCTTTATGCTATTTACCTGTTTCTCTATTATTTCGTTTATTCACCTCGTGCCCTACCCCCCCCCCCCCACCTAGGCTGCCAGCCTTGGTCCCCGCTCACCTGGCCTCACCTGCTCTTCTTGCGCGGAATTGCTTCTTCCTCTCTATCTTATTTGCCTTTCTCTCCGCTTCCTCTTCGGACCTGAAGATGAAGGCCGCGAGGATTTCGAAGCTTTTCTCGTCTTCCCGGAACCTATTTTGTGCATAGCGGAGATTTCTATACACAAGGGTTTTGTCACATGCATACACACACACACACCAACACACACACACACTGTAGTATGTGTGTATATATGTGTAGTATGTATGCATGTATATATACAAATATATACACATAATTGTATGGTGGACTCTCCTATATGGTTGCGAGACACTGACGACTGAAACTCTACAATAAAGAGGCCGCAGAAATGTGGTTCAACCGCAGGATGTTGCGCGCCCCTTACACCGACCGAGTCGTCCAACGGTGATCCTCAGAAGAGTCGGACAGGGACGCGAGCTTCGAGAATTGGTCCGAGCGCGACAACTCGAATTCCCTGGACACGCAATCCGTAAAGGCACATTAGAAACCCTCAGCCTAAGCGGTAAAATTGAAGGCAACCAAGCTTGGGGTAGACCGGAACGATTTCAATGTACAAACACTTCGATGGGACAAAGCTCGAGAAGCATGGTGCCAAGTACTTCGTCAAAAACCGCATCGGTGATGGCACAGAAAGAAACTATATATGCATATATACATTTATACATACATATATATATATACATATATATATATATATATATATATATATATATATATATATATATATATATATTTGTGTGTGTGTGTGTGTGTGTGTGTGGTGTGTGTGTGTGTGTGTGTGTGTGTGATGATATACTGATTATATATAAATTGCGCGCGCGCGCGCGCGCGCAATTTATATATATATATATGTATATATATATAGTGTGTGTGTGTGTGTGTGTGTGTGCATAGACCTGCCTCTCTCTCTCTCTCTTTTCATTCCTTTTAAGATCCTGTTACAGAAAATGGCCGGGATCTGATGCCTCCTTTGTTTCCGGATCTTTCTGAAGTACATTAGGGATGCACTAATGTACATGCAATGTGCAATCTTGGTTTATGTATTTCCTCTTCTGGGAAGCAAGAAGGGAGGGAGGGAGAGGGAGAGAGAGAGGGGGGGCGAGAAAGAGAAAGAGAGAGAGGGAGAGAGAGAGAGAGAGAGAGAGAGAGAGAGAGAGAGAGAGAGAGAGAGAGAAGAGAGAGAGAGAGAGAAGGGAGAGAAAGAGAGAGAGAGAGAGAGGGAGAGAATAGACAGAATGAAGGGCACACGAGAAGACCAGGAAAAGGATTTTTGAATAAATTGCAACGAGTTTCACAATTGCAATTATTGCGTAATTAATGGCAGTGAATTACGCAGTCAATTTTACAGTTTTAACACGAACGGAATCTTATAAGCCGAATGCCGCGAGGGAAATGCATTCATAATTACAGAGTTATTGCCTTATGACAACAATAATAACAGAAAAGTATATCAATATATGAAGGAACACATAACAGCATTTGCTATGAGGCTGGTGGTAAAGATAATGGCAGAAATGTGTATAGATTAACTAGAATAATTATACAAACAACACGGACATGATAACAATGCTAAAGCTAGCAACAACAAATCATTATCAGGAATCACGTCAGCAATAATAACAGGTCATAAAGGAAAAAATATGTGAACCAACGATACTCAAAAATAACAACATCATAACAACACCAGAGAGAGAGGAGGGGGAGGGGGGGAAGGGGAAGGAGAGAGACTGGGAGGAGGGGGGAAGAAGAAGGCAGAGGGAGGAAAAGAAGAGAGAGAGAGAGAGAGAGAGAGAGAGAGAGAGAGAGAGAGGAGAGAGGAGAGAGAGAGAGAGAGAAGAGAGAGAGAGAGAGAGAAAAAGAGAGAGAGAGAGAAAAAGAGAAGGGGAGAGAGAGGGGGAGAGAAAACCCGAGGAGAGAGAGAAAAAGAGAGAGAGAGAGAAAAAGGGAGAGAAAGAAAAAGGGAGAGAGAGAGAGAAAAGGGGGAAAAGGGGGAAAAGAGAAGGAGAGAGGAAAAGGGGAGAAGGGAGAGAGAGAAGGGAAAAGAGAAAAGGGAAAAGGAGGCGAAAGAGGAGAGGGGAGGAGAGAGAGAGAGGGGGAAGAGAGATGGAAACGGGGACAGGGGACTTTACATACAAAAACAGGGGCCCGAAAGAAAGACAAGGACAGCCCGGATAGAAAAAAGAAAAAAACATATATAAACAAACAACAGTAACTATCTGCAATATGATCAAGCAACAATAACCTCAATTTGCAAGACGAGGACACACGAAATACAGCAATAAGCAAACTGCAACAAAAAGAATAACGACAGCAGTAACAAAACCCCTTACGGGCCAATAAAAAAAAAAAACAAAAACCCAGAAACCCAAACCAAAAATAAATAACACGAAAAAATTAAAAAAAAACAAAAAAAACCCCAAATAAAGCGCCCGCAAAACACGAGCCGGGGGACCAGACTGCCCCCCAAACCCCGCAAAATCTGAGGCACCCGGAGGTAAACCTGGGGGGTCAGCCGGGGCATCGTTAGCCAATAATGATCGGGAAAATGGTCAAAAAGGGTTTAAAAGCGGGTTTTTTTCGGGGGCCAAACCCAAATGACTCGGGGAATAGCGGCCGCCCGTGCGTTTCCCGCCTCGTCTTCGTTGTCCATGGCGCCGAAATGCGCGCGGGAAAATTGGTTTATATGAGTAGATGCACGTGTGTGTGGGTTATTAAAATAAATATTTATATATAAAAAAAATAAAAAAATTATGATAATAAATAATAATTAAATATTAAACTTATATATATAATATAAAAAATATAAAAAATAAAATCATATATATATAAATAAATAAAAGAAAGGGGAAATATAAAATTACATAATTTTATTTTGGAAAAATTTTTAATTTTAGGTAAAATATTATATATATATATAAATATATATATATATATATATATAATATATAATATATATATAATATATAAATAATAAAATATATATAAAAATTATTATATATATATGTAAAAATATATAGAAAAACATAAAATATATATATTTTAAAAATATATTATAGGGTTTTATACACACACACACACACAACAACACACCACACACACAACCACACCCACAACGCACACCAACGCAACGCCCCACGACACGCACACGCACAGCCCCACGCACCCCGCACACCCCAAAAGCACACCCCACACGCACACCCCAAAAAAACACACAAAAACGAAACGCACACGCAAACACTCACACACACACACACACCCCCACACACATACAAAACACACACACAGAAAAAATTTTTATTATAAATATATATATATAATATTATATAATATATAAAATTATATATGTATATATGGTGGTGTGTGTGTGTGAAAAAGAAAGAGCGTGAGAGAGAGAAAAGGGGGGGAGGAGAGAAGGGGAGAAGATAGAGAGAGAGAGAGAGAGAGACTCGCACACACACGGAAAGCACTCATCCACACACAACTGCAACAGCAGAACATACACAAAAAAACCCACACAACCCCCCCCCCCCCCTTCCAAAGGGGAGGGAAACACAAAATTTCCCGAAGATGTCCGGGTGCCCCGTGGGCAGAAGGGGGGGGGGGGGATGGGGAATGGGGGGATGGGGCCCCAGAAGGAGGGGGGGGTTTGGAAAGGGGGGGGAAGGGGGGGGCAGGGGAAAATTAAGGGGAAAAGGGAAAAGTTTTTTTGGTGAAGCGCCCCTTTTGAGGGGAGGGGGGGGGGGGGGGGGTGAAAGAGAGGAGACCCGGGGGGGGGGGGTTGCCCCGTCCTAAAAAACAAAGGGTTTTTGGACCCCCTGTACGCTTCTCTCTTCTCTTTTCTCTTTTGCTTCCGCTCTATATATGGAGTACACACACACACACACCCCCCCAACACACACACAAAAAACGGGAACACACACACAACCCACCCCACAAAAACCACGGGCACACACACCCCACCCCCACAACAAAAACCCACAGACACACCACACCACCCCACACACACACAAACCCCGGGCGCGCGCGCGCGCACACACGCGCACGCACACACACCCACAAACCCCCAAAACCCCAAACACACACACCCCCGGGGGGCCCCCCCAAACCACACGCACACACAAACCCCCACACCACACACACCCCAAGGGCACACAAAAACACACCCCACACACCACCACGACACAAACACAGCACACACACACACACACACACACACCACAACACACACACACACACACAAACCACACACACACACCCAAATATAAAAATTTATATTTTATATTTTAATATTTTAAAATAATATATATATTTATATATATAAAATATATATATATATTATACTTTATATAAAATTTTAAAATTATATATAATTTTAATATATATTTAATAATATTTTAAACCCATACAATATATATATTTTATTATAAAAATTTTATATATAATATATAATATATATAATATATATATTTTTAAAAAAGGTTTTTTTTTTTTATAAATTATATTTTTTATATATGTATATTAATATATATATAAATATATAAAATTATTATTATTATATAAAATATTATATATATTATTTTATATTATATAATTTATTTTGAATATAATTTTGTGTGTGCACTCCCCTTCTCTCTCTCTTTTTCTCTCCCCTTCTCTCCTCCCCTTTTCCTCTATATTATAATAAAATTTTAATTAATATATATATAATTATAATTATATATATAGGGGATATTTATTTTATACATATGTGTATACACCACACACACATATATATATGTGTGGCATGGGGATTGTGTGTGTGTGTGGTGTGTGTGTGTGTTTTGTGGGTGTGTGTTGTGTGCATATATACATACGGGCAAAATTTAAATATAATAATATAATATATTTTAATAAATTTATAAAAATTTTATATAAAACATATATTTTTTTTTTTTGTATGTATATATGTAATATAAAAATTATAATCCCATAAATATAATATATAAAATTTTAAATTATATATAAATATACATAAAATATATTATATATAATATTATATATAATATTTTAATATATAATATATATAAATATTTTTTTTCGTTTCGTGCTCAAAATCTTTCCCTTCTCAAACCCGTTTTTGCGCAAAACTAAATTCCCAAAAAAAGGAAACACGGCACTCTCCGGGGAAAAGGGAAAACCGGGGGCCCCCTACCACTACTCACTAAAAAGATCATCACAAAATGAAAACTACAATTAAGATCATGCTTGGGGACCAGGGCGGTAGCCCATGAACCTCCCTTTAAAAAGGGAAGGGAATATATATATATATATATATATATATAATTTATATATATATATATAGTATTATATATATATATATATTTATATAATATTTTTAAAATATATTATATTGATATTTTAATATATATAAAAATTTTACACACACACACACCCCCACAAGTGTGTGTGGTGTGTGGGGTGGGTGTGGGGGGTGAAAAAAATGTATATATATCTGCACTTACTAAAGGGGGTTATATATTGGCCTTTTTCATTAAAGTTTTTTCTTTTTTTTTCGTTTTAGTAACCCAATGAAAAAAGGATCCCCCGAAGGTAAGGCATGAAGCTTTAGGGTCCCCTTTTCCCCCGGGAATTTTTTAAAAGAACGGGGACGAAAGTCAGAATATACTGTCTTTTTGGTTATTTTTTTCAAAGATATCGGGGAATTTTTTGGGGGCTTTGGGAGCCTCTTTAAAAATCCCTGGGCTTTTAGGGTTTTCCCCCTTTCCCCCCACTCTCTTTTCTCTCTGTGCTTTTGTTTCTCTGTCTTCTCTCTCTCTCTCTCTTTTCCTCTCTCTCTCTCTCCTCTCTCTCTTCTCCCCCTCTCTCTTCCTCCTCTCCTTCTCTTTTCTCTCCCCTTCCCCCCTCTCTTTCTTCCCGTAAAACCCCCTCTCTTTTCCCTTCCTTTTCCCTCCCCCCTTCCTTTCCCCTCCTTCCCCCCCCCTTCCCCCCCTTCCCCTCCTTTTTCCCCCCTTTTTTCCCTTCCCTCTCCCCTCCTTCCCCCCCTTCCCCCCTTTCCTTTTCCCTTTTTCCCCCCCCTTTTCCCCCTCCTTCCCCCCCCTTTCCCCTTTCCCCCCTTTCCTCTCCCCTCCCCCGCCCCCCCCCCTGTTTCCCCTCCCCCCCCCCCCCCCCCCCACTCCCTTAAACCCGCCGCATCAGCAGGCAACCCCCCCCCCCCGCTTCCGCTAAAACCCCTCTTCAGTTTTCGGGCCCCTTTTCTTCCAACATATTTTTCTAATTAAAACCTTTTTTTCGCGGAGTTTCTGTTTTTTTTTCATTCTTTTTTCCCCCACTTTTTTTTTTTTCTTTTTTTCTGGATTTTTCAAAAATTTTCTTTTTTTTTTCGTTTTCATTTGTTTCGTTTTCTTAATTAGTTTTGGTACTTTGGTATCGTTGTCTATCGTTATTTTTAAGTACGTTTGAGGCAGATTCATAATTTTTTTTTCTGTTGGTAAGCGTGTGTGCGTTTGGATATATACAAATATACGTATATATAGACAAATAGAGTGATAGATACATATAGACTGAGAGATAGAAAGATAGACAGATAAGCAGGCCTGACAGACATATATATATATATAAAATATATATATATAAAATAATATATAAATATAATATATATATATTAATATATATAATTTTACTATATATAATTTTAAAAATTAAAATAATATATTATATATAAAATTATATAATATTTTAATATATATATATAAAAGAGAGAGAGAGAGAGAGAGAGAGAGAAGGGGAGAGAGAGAATGGGGGGGGGAGAGAGGGAATGAAAAGAGGGGAGAGAGAGAGAGAGAGAGGAGAGAGAGAGAGAGAGAGAGAGAGAGAGAGGAGAGAGGGTGGGGGGGGGGGGAGGAGAGAGAGAGAAAGAGAAGAAAAAGGAAAAGAAAAGAGAGAGAGAAGGAAAAGAGGATGGGAGAAGAGAGAGGAAAAAAGAGAGAGAGGGGAGGGGAAAGAGGGGAGAAAAGAGGGAGGGGGAAGAGGGGGAAGAAAAGAGAGGGGGGAGAGGGGGAGAGAGAGAGAGAGAGAGGAGGAGGGAGAGAGGAGAAGGACGGGGGGAGAGAGGGGGGAGAGAAGAGAAAAGAGAGAGGGGAGAGAGAGGAGAGGGAGGGAGGGAGGGAGAGTAAAAGAAGATTTTAAAATAAATAGATAGATTGATTTATTAAAATTAGGATGGGTAGACAGGGGCAGGGATTGGTTTGATGACTATTTATAGTAGTTTAAACAGACAGACAGTCATGTCATATAATTAGATGATGGTTAGATATATAAATACATAGATCGATAGTCAGTCGGATAGGTAGATATATACACATATACTTATATACATATAATACATGCATACTTATATACATTAATTTCAACATTTCAAACATGCAAATCTAAAGGGAAAAACAGATAGAAAGAGGAGATAGAGAGGCAAAAAGAGATACAGAAAAAGAGGGGAGAAAAAGAGAGAGAGAGGGGAGGGAGGGAGAAAAGAGAAAGGGGGGGGAGAGGAGAGAGAAAAGAGATTTAGAAGGGGAAAAGAAGGGGAAAGGGGAGAGAGAGAGAGAGAGAGGAGAGAGGGAGGGAAGGGGGGAAAAGAAAAGGGGGGGGATTTTGGGGAAAAAAGAGAGGGCAGAGGGGCAGACCGGGGCAGGGCGGAAGACACCAAAAAAACAAACCCGGGGACAAAAGATGCAACACCCGATGCAGAGGATATCACTTGCACCAACCCCTCCTCTTGCAATAATATCTATACATCTAAGCGCATTGAAGCTGACAGAAGGGAGATGGCCCGTTTCAATATCAACATTCCTCCTGGAAAAGACCCCCCAAATTTCATTGATTTCTGTAAGTTAACATTATTTTCTACGACCCCACTGTAGCCAAGCAGGTGGGAGAGTTTGTTAGTTATACAGTCTGTTGTTTTGTTATTTTTTGCCTCTCTTCTCTTCGTTTTAATTTCTCTTGTTTTATATACGTGTTTTTTTTTCTTCTCTCTCTCTCTCTTCTCTCTCCCCTTTCCCCTCTTTTCTCTCTCCCCTCTCTTTTCTCTCTCTCTTTTCCCCTCTCTCTTCTCTCTCTTTCTCTCTTCTCTTTTCTTTTCTTTTTTTCTTCTCCTCTTCTCTTCTCTTCTCTTCTCTTTCTCTCTCTTCTCCCTCCTTTTCCCCTCTCTTCTCTTCTCTCTCCTCCTTTTTTTCCCCCTCCCCCCTTTTCATCTATAAACCATTTTATCTTCTCGCTCTCTTTCTTTTTCTTTTTTTTATCAAAAATATTAAGGGACAGGGTTTTATCTAAAATTTTTTTAGGTTTTCCCATCCCCTGTTCGATTTGATTGTTTTAATAGCTCAAAACATATTTAATTTTTATTTCATTTTCTAAAAAAAAAAAAAATCTTGTGAGAAAAAAATTTTCGTAAAACCAAAAAAAAAAAACAAAGGTTTTTATAAAAACATGAGTTTGAGTATTGTTCTAGACTTTTTTATTCCCTTAAAAGCAAAAAAGTCAGGGTATTTATGCAAAAATTTTTTGGTTTCGAACAGTACCCCAAACCCCACTTTTTATTTTAAAAAATTTCGCCCGCCGGGTTAAAAGGGGTGATTTCTTTTTAATGGAAGACTTTTAAAAGGAAAATTTTTTATGCGGGGTTTTTTAAAACATACCTAGGTTTTGGGAAAAAGAAAAAACCCTTTTGCAAAGTATATATAAAATATTTTAATATATATATATATATATATATAATTTTTTAATATATATATAAGTTGTGGGGGCCCCCAGCATAACAACACACACACAAAAAGCACACAACCCCCCCCCCCCCCTTCAAAGGACGAAACACACAATTCCCGAAGATGTCCTGGTGTCCCGTCGGGCAGAAGGGGGGGGGGGAGTGAGCATAGGGGGATGAGCGCCAGAAGGATGGGGGGGTTGGAAAGGGGGGGAAGGGGGGGCAGCGGAAATTAAGAGAGAAGGAAGATTTTTGGTGAAGCGACTCTGAGGGGATGGGCGGGGGGGGGGGGTGCAGAGAGGAGAGCGGGGGGGGGGGGGGGGTGATGTCCCGTCGCTGAAAAACAAAGGTGTTTTTGGACTCCCTGTACGCTATCTCTCTTTCTCTCTCTCTCTCTGCTTCTCGCTCTATATATGTATGTACACACACACACACACACACACACACACACACAAACACACACACACGTAATATGTTATATTATATATATATTATATATATATATATATATATATATATTATATATATAATATAATATTATACATATATATATATATATATATATATAATATATATATATATATTATATATTATATTATATATATACATATATATATATATATATATATTATATATATATATATATAATATATATGCTCTCTCTCTCTCTCTCTATCTCTCTCTCTCTCTCTCTCTCTCTCTCTCTCTCTCTCTCTCTCTCTTATATATATATATATATATATATATATATATATATATATATATATATATATACATATGTGTATACACCACACACACATATACATATGTGTGCATGTATATGTGTGTGTGTGTGTGTGTGTGTGTGTGTGTGTGCATATATACATACATGCATACATATATATAATATATATATATATATATATATATATATATATATGTATGTATATATGTATATATATACATATATATATACATATATATATATATATATATATATATATATATATATATTCTTCTTTTAACGGTAGGTTCATGTCTGAGCCGCCGTGGTCACAGCATGATACTTAGTTTTTTCATGTTGTGATGCTCTTGGAGTGAGTACGTGGTAGGGTCCCCAGTTCCTTTCCACGGAGAGTGCCGGTGTTACCCTTTTAGGTAATCATTCACTCTATTTATCCGGGCTTGGGACCAGCACTGACTTGGGCTGGCTTGCCCGCACAGTGGCTAGGTAGGCAATCGAGGTGAAGTTCCTTGCCCAAGGGAACCACGCGTCGGCCGATGACTCGAACCCTTGAACTCAGATTGCCGTCGTGACAGTCTTGAGTCTGATACTCTAACCATTCGGCCACCGCGGCCTTGACGATCATGGGCTTTCCATGATTTTTCTTGGCAATTTAGAGCGGTGGTTTTGCCATTGCCTTCCGCCCGGTGTTTTCTTTTTTTTCCGAGTCACCATCTCTATTTACCCGGCACTGACTTGAGCTGGCTTGGCCACCCAGTGGCTAGGCAGGCAATCGAGGTGAAGTTCCTTGCCCAAGGGAAACAACGCGGCGGCCGGTGACTCGAACCCTCGAACTCAGATTGCCGTCGTGACAGTCTTGAGTCCGATGCTCTAACCATTCGGCCACCGCGGCCCCATATATATATGTATATATATATATATATATATATTTTATATATATATATAATATATATATATATATATATATATATATATATATATTTTCGTTTCGTGCTCAAAATTCGTTCCTTCTTCAAACCCGTTGTGCGCTAACTGATTACCTAAAAAAGGTAAACACCGACACTCCGTGGAAAGGAACTAGGGCCCCTACCACGTACTCACTCCAAGAGCATCACAACAGGAAAACTACAATTAAGTATCATGCTGTGACCACGGCGGCTCAAACATGAACCTACCGTAAAAAAAAATATATATGTAATTCTTTATGGTTATCAGTTTCCTTAAATTATTTCTTTTGACACATTATTAGGTTTAATAGTGTTTTACCGGGGACGCGGTGGCCGAATGGTTAGAGCGTCGGACTCAAGGAACTTCACCTCGATTGCCTGCCTAGCCACTGGGTGGCCAAGCCAGCCCAAGTCAGTGCCGGGTAAATAGAGATGGTGACTCGATAAAAACACCGGGCGGAAGGCAATGGCAAACCACCGCTCTAAATTGCCAAGAAAAATCATGGAAGCCCATGATCGCCAAGGCCGCGGTGGCCGAATGGTTAGAGCGTCGGACTCAAGACTGTCACGACGGCAATCTGAGTTCGAGGGTTCGAGTCACCGACCGCCGCGTTGTTTCCCTTGGGCAAGGAACTTCACCTCGATTGCCTGCCTAGCCACTGGGTGGCCAAGCCAGCCCAAGTCAGTATTGGTCCCAAGCCCGGATAAATTAGAGAGAATGATGACCTAAAAAGGTAACACCGGCACTCTCCGTGGAAAGGAACTGGGGACCCTACCACGTACTCACTCCAAGAGCATCACAACATGAAAACTACAATTAAGTATCATGCTGTGACCACGGCGGCTCAGACATGAACCTACCGTTAAAAGAAGAAGATATATATATATATATAATATATATAATATATATAATATATATAATATATATAATATATATAATATATATATATATATATATATATACACACACACACATACACACACAAGTGTGTGTGTGTGTGTGTGTAAAAATGTATATATATCTGCACTTACTAACATTGGTGATAGTATTGGCCTTTTCGTCATTAAAGATTTTCTTTTTTTCCTTCGTTTTATGTAACTCTCACATGCAAAGGATCCCCCGAAGGTAATGCATGAAGCAGTATGTCGCCTTTTCCCGGAAGCTTTTAAGAACAGGACGTAGTCAGATATATACTAGTCTATTTGTTATTCATTTCGATGAGTATCGTGTAATATTTTGGTGGGCTTTGGGAGTCCTCATTAAATCCCTGGGCTTTGTATGGTTTCCCTTCCTCCCATCTCTCTCTCTGTAATTCTCATTTCTCTCTGTCTCTCTGTCTCTCTCTCTCTCTCTCTCTCTCTCTCTCTCTCTCTCTCTCTCTCTCTCTCTCTCTCTCTCTCTCTCTCCTTCCCCCTCTCTGTCTTCCCGTCAACCCCTCTCTCTTTCCTCTCTCCCCCTCTTTCCTCTCTCCTCCTTCCCTCTCCCCTCCTTCCCCCTCCTTCCCTCTCCCCTCCTTTCCCTCCTTCCCTCTCCCCTCCTTCCCGCTGCTTCCCCTCCCCCCCCCCGCCCACTCCCCTTGCCCCGACCGCATCAGCAGGACAACCCCCCCCCCCCCCTCGCTCTCCGCTCAAAGCCTCTTCAGCTTCAGAGCACGTTCTTCCAACACTATTTTTCTAATTATACCTTTTATCGCGGAGTTTCTCGTTTCTTGTTTCATTCTTCTTTTCCACTTGTTTTCTTTCTTTTTTCTGGATTTCTTTCTAACTTTCTTTTTTTTTTCGTTTTCATTTGTTTCGTTTTCTTAATTAGTTTTGGTACTTTGGTATCGTTGTCTATCGTTATTTTTAAGTACGTTTGAGGCAGATTCATAATTTTTTTTTTTTGGGTAAGGTGGGGGCGTTTGGGGTATATACAAATATACGTATTTAGAGACAAATAGAGAGATAAATAGATATAGACTGAGAGATAGAAAGGTAGACAGATAAGCACCTGAAGACATATATATATATAAAATATATATATTTTGAATTAATATAAAATATGACAGATAAGCACCGGACGACATATATTATATATATATTAATTTTAATATATATATATAAAATATTATATATTAATAATATATGTATATATAATAATATATATATATATAATTTTATAGATATATTAAAAATTTTAATTATATAAATTATAAAATAATATATATTATATAATATATAGGAGAAAGGAGAGGGGAGAGAGAGGGGAGATGAGAGAGAGAGGAGAGAGAGAGAGAGAGAGAGAGAGAGGGGGAGAGAGGAGAGAGAGAGAGAGAGGGGAGAAGAGAGGGAGGAGGAGGGAGGGGAAGGGAGGAGAAAAGAGGAGGGGGGGGGGGAGGGAGGAGAGAGAAGAGGAGAGAGAGAAGGGGAGAGAGAGAGAGAGAGAGAGAGGAGGAGGGAGAGAGAGGGGCGGAGAGAAAAGGGGAGAAGAGAAGGAAAAAGGAAAGAGAAGAGGGGAGAGAGAGGGAGGGGGGGAGAGAGACAGACACAGAAGAGGGGAGAGGGGAGAGGAGAGAGGGGAGAGAGGGGAGAGGAGAGGAGGGAGAGAGGGGGGGAGAGAGAGGAGGGGGAGAGAGAGAGAGAGAGGAAAGAGAGGGGAGAGAGAGAGAGAGGAGGGGGGGAAAAGGGAGAGAATAGATAGTTTGTAGATAAAAGTTTAGTTGATTGTTTAATTGTTTGGATGGATAGCCAGACAGGTTTTTGGGGAAAATAGACGGGTTTGATAGATAGAAAAAACAGACAGACAGTCAGTCATTTAATTAGATGATGGTTTAGATATATAAATACATAGATCGATATTTCAGTGGGAAATAGGTAGATATATCCCCCTCATTCTTATCATCTAAGTACTGTTTTTTGCTTTTTCTTGTTATTTTTCTTTCTCTTTTTCTTCTCTTTCGTTTTAATTTCCCTTGTTTTATATACGTGTTTTTTTTTCTTTCTTTCTTTCTTCTCTCTCTCTCTCGTTTTTTGCTTTTTCTTTCTTTCTTTCTTTCTCTTTTTCATTTTCCGCTATTCTCTCATTTAATTTTTCTTTTTTTTCTCTCTCTTGGTTTCTCTCATCTTTCTATTCATCCTTTTCTCTCTCTCTCTCTCTCTCTCTCTCTCTCTCTTCTCTCTCTCTCTTTTCTCTCTCTCTCTCTCTCTCTCTCTCTCTCTCTCTCTCTCTCTCTCTCTCTCTCTCTCTCTCTCTCTCTCTCTCTCTCTCTCTCTCTCTCTTTCTCTTCCTCCCTCCCTCCCTTTCATCTTATCACCATTCTTATCTTCTCGCTCTCTTTCTTCTTCTTTCTTTTATCAATTATATTAAGTGACAGTGTTTCATCATAATTATCTTTACGTCCCTATCACTGTTATCGATAGATTGTCATAATAGCTCAAAACATATTAATTGTTATTTCATTCTCTAAAGAAAAAAAAATCTTGTGAGAAAATTTACTGTAAATCCAACAAAAAAAAACAAAGGTTTTTATAAAATACATGAGTCGAGTATTGTTCTAGACTTGTTTTATTGCCGTTAAAAGCAAAAATGTCAGGGGTATTCATGCAAATTGTTTGGTTTCGAACAGTACCCAACCCGAGCTTTCATTTCATAATTACGCTGCAGCTTAAAAGTGTGATTGCTTTTCAATGGAAGACTTTAAATGGAATTTTTGATAGCGGGTTTTACATACATACATAGGTTTGCGTATGCATAAACATTTATGCATAAATATATATATATATATATATATTATATATATATATATAATATATATATATATATATATATGTAGTGTTGTGTGTAGATAGTGTGTGTGTGTGTGTGTGTGTGTGTGTTGTGTGTGTGTGGTGTGTGTGGTTGTGTGTGTTGGGTGTGTGTGTGTGTGTGGGTGTGTGTGTGTTGTGGTGTGTATGTTGTAGTGTGT
>NC_051403.1:28513027-28515527 GCF_015228065.2 Penaeus monodon
GGAAAGAATTGTAGGAGGGGAATGGGAGATAAAGAGGGAGATAAAAAGGTGTCAGGAATGGAAAGTGAGAGGGGAGGAGAAGAGAGGGAGGGATGGAAAAAAGGTGGGATGAAGGAGAAAGAGAGAGAGGATGGAGGGAGAGGAAAAGGCGGTGGGAGAGAAAATGGAGAAGAGAGGGGAGGGAAGATGTAGGGAGAAGGGAAAACGAATAAGGGAGGTAGGCGAAGAATTGGATGAAGAGATGGAGAGGAACAGAGGAAGAGCAGAGATGGAGACAGGAGAAGAAAAGGATGGATAGGGAAAGAAATAGAGAGAAGGAGAGGAAAGGAGGGTAAGAGGGAGGGAGGAAGCGAAAGAGACTTGAGAAGAAAGAAAAGAAGATAAAACGGCAGAGGGAAAGGGAAGAAAAAAAAACAGAAAAACGAAGACAGGATGGTGAAAAGAAACAGGAGATAATAAGACAAGTAATAATATACAAAAAGGAGGTAGGGAGACAGAAAGAAGGGAAACAGAGACACAGGAAACAAGAAACGGGGAGACAGGGAGGCAGAGAGACAGGGAGGTAGGGAGGCAGGGGGCCAGAGGGGGGCAGGAGCAGGGGGGCAGGGGACAGGAGACAGGGAGGCAGGTAGGCAGGGGGGCAGGGAGGCAGGGGGGGCAGGGGGGCAGGGGGGCAGGTAGGCAGGGGGGCAGGGAGGCAGGGGGGGCAGGGGGAGGGAGGAAGCAGGGAGAGCCGGGGCGGACGGCGCGGGCGAAGGCGGGAAGGAGATCAGGGGAAATCGGGCAGATAGGGCAGAGAAGTCCGGCGTCCTAGTGGTCGCAAGGGAAGTAGCATTATGCGGGTACAACTAGGGTCAAGTCTTAGGCACGCACGAGGAGAGGCCCAGGGTGACCAATGTGGATGGGGCGATTGCCTCTGCGGGGAGCAGGGGGGGCAACCAGGAGGGGCAGTGTACAAGGTTAGTGGTGAGTATTCAGGCGAGCCCAGCAGGTGAATGGCTGAGGAAAAGTAATTGCGTGCGTTTCTTCTGGAAGACCGATATGACTTCCCAACGAGCTATGTTTGCAGTGTCAACCTTTTCCGATCAATGTCAAGGGCTAGCACTGCGCATTAATAAAGTATACATTTTCTTTGCTTCGTTCGTGCGAATTGGAGGTATCCTATGGCGTGGCTTAGTTCGGACTTGAGGAAATTTAATACAGTATTGTTTTACAGAGGAGTATCTCCTATATGAATGGCCTTTGAGGAAAATATTAATTGCGTGCGTTTTCTTCTGGAATACTGATACTGACTTCCCAACGAGCCATATGTTTGCCAGTGCTGCCAACCGTTCCTCATCAGGGCTAGCAACATGCGCATTAATAAAGTATATATTTTCTTTGCGTTCTGTTCTTGCTGAATTGGAGGCTCATCGTTTATTGGCGTGGCTTAGTTCGGGGGCTTTGGGAAATTTGTTCACTGCGGTCATGACTTGTTTACAGAGCC
Source organism: Penaeus monodon (assembly GCF_015228065.2). NCBI lineage: Eukaryota > Metazoa > Arthropoda > Malacostraca > Decapoda > Penaeidae > Penaeus > Penaeus monodon. The sequence goes on from NC_051403.1 coordinate 28,514,514, forward strand.
AAAACAGCCGAGTAAGAGAAAGGTATACCAGAAAGATTGCTACAAAATACTGTCGGGGGAAACTAATAGAATATAGGGTATTATCAAAATGATAGTGTTATCATTAAAATGTGTAATCAGATATTTAATATTACTATGCTAATTCCAACAGAATATATGACCATTATGCAAGGGTGAACGTTACAAGGGACAATGCAAGGCCTACCATGCCGCCCAGTAGATAAATATTTCTCCACTAGCGAATATTAAACGAAAAATACCAACAGCTAGTGCAGAGCTATCAAAAATAACGAAGGCCTTCCATCAGAAAATGAATGGCTATTAAAAATGATGAAGGGTCCCAACAGAAAATGCATTGCTAGCAACTTTGAATACAATGCAAACGTTGGCAACTAGAAGGCTACAAGTAAAAATCGTAGGGATTCCTACGAAAACTACAGGGTTATCAACAGGACACAGTGACAAAGCGGTGACTTCAAGACTACCAACAGGCTATATCACTGACAACAGAGAATGTAGTAGGCAATATCCCAATAGCAACTGCAACTCTAGAAACAGAGCTTACCGGATTACAAAAACTAGAAAATTACTAACTTTACCGGACTCCAAAGAATACAGGGCTACCAACAGTGACTGCAGGGCTACCAACAGTGAATGCAGGGCTACCAACAGTGAATGCAGGGCTACCAACAGTGACTGCAGGGCTACCAACAGTGAATGCAGGGCTACCAACAGTGACTGCAGGGCTACCAACAGTTACTGCAGGGCTACCAACAGTAACTGCAGGGCTACCAACAGTGACTGCAGGGCTACCAACAGTAACTGCAGGGCTACCAACAGTGACTGCAGGGCTACCAACAGTGACTGCAGGGCTACCAACAGTGACTGCAGGGCTACCAACAGTGACTGCAGGGCTACCAACAGTGACTGCAGGGCTACCAACAGTGACTGCAGGGCTACCAACAGTGACTGCAGGGCTGCCAACTAATGCCCCATAGGCTTCAAACCCGCCAC
>NC_051403.1:28522368-28547383 GCF_015228065.2 Penaeus monodon
TGTAACATATTTTGCTGTACAGCATAAGAAATTTTTCATATCTTATGTGATATAAAATTTAGTATAAAATGACTAGAATGTACTTCAGCATTAAGAGAAATAATAAGTAACAATAAAAATATTCATACATAATGGTAAAATAATGCTAAAATGTGAGTTGATAACAAGAGATATGTAACGAAGGTTGGATCTTGCAAGGACAAAAGCAATTAAGTTTTAGTTTATATATATATATATATTATATATATATATATAATATATATATATATATATTAATGATAATGATAATAACCAACAACAAAAGATACTAGTCTACTTCATGTCCTCCTCTGCTTCTTACATAAATTTATATATCATGAATCAACTCCACTTTATGCGCATGCATAATCTTGAAACTTGAAACAGGTTTTAATACAAAATAAGGAGTAACTTCACACAAGGGTGGAAAAAGTGATGCAGTAGTGATAACGATTATGCAATGACCATAAATTGTATATTCAGTGAGAACTTGAAAATTAGTCACATTAAAATAACACTATTTCTAAAAATATTAATCGTCGTAATATTGTGTGCATACTATAAATGCAACAATAAAAATAGTTTATGATTTTTAAAAATATTTATATGCAACAATACATGTTGTTAAATATCTTAATCAAAATGGATAACAAATGGTTATCATTGCTATGAGGATCTTGAGATAAGTCTTACGGGGAGACTACCCGTGTTGTTTCATGAAAGAAAATTATTAAAAACGATCGGGAATTGATAATAATGATAACAATATTCATCATTGTAATAGTTGCAGTGGTAGTCAAAAATGATTATCAAATATGATTAAAAAAACTTGATAATTCTAAAGCAGATATATATATTTATCATTACTACGAGGTTCTTGAGAAAAAATTAGCCCTCATTTCGGGGGGCGGCGACCCAGTGTTCTTTCATGACGGTGTATATGAAAACACTTTATGAATTATTGCAATGAGAATAATGGTAGTTTTAAAAGGGTTTATCATATATAATTACAAAAAACTTTCCTATTCCAGGACATAATAAATTTGTCGTTGACACGGGATCGTGAGAGCAGGAGTCCTAAGGAATAATACGATACAAAAATTTGCTTCGAAGGGAGTGGTGGGTTGTCGCGCTGGTTTCCGTAACAGTTAAGCTGTACGAAAGCATATGTAAGGAATTTTCACAAAAAAAAAAAATAAATAAAAAGGATTCACAGTTCGACTTTCTGATAATGATATCTATGAAATGAGAATGAATGATCCTTTTTTACACAGACCAATATAATGAAAAGGGATATCCATTTCTCATAAAAAATAACTATACTAAGTTATATTAACAAAAATGCGAGAAAGAAAAATAATCCACAGAGAAATGAGAGAACTGATTACAAAAGATCATGTACTATAGTCGTAAAATGGCCGGTTGCAGTCATAAACAAGAAACTGAAGGGTAAAGGTGAACTAATATGGACTAATATACTCATGAATAATCTGTATGTGCATGCATGCGTGCAAGATTCTTTAACAATCTTGAAAGATGAAACAGTTTCTAATACAAAATAAGGAGAATTTCCCTTAAGGGTGGAAAAGCTGACGCAATGGTGATGACGATAATGCAGTGACCATAAATTGTATATTTAGGGAGGACTAAGATCAGTCACTTCTAAAATTACAAATGATTACATTAATACTTCTAAAAATATTACTTATAGGAATAATATTGTATGCATACTATACATGCAGCAAAAAGATGTATTGTGATTTCTAAAAGTATTAACAGGCAAGATGACAGTATTTGTTTTAATTAAAACAGATGACAAAAGTTGATTATTGCCACGAAGATCTAGAGAACGAAATTAGTCTTGTTCCGAGGGGAGGCTACCCCGTGTTGTTCATAAAAGAATCGAATTAACGATTGGAAGGATTGATGATAATGATAACAACAATAGTCGTAACCATTATAATAGTTGTAGTGGTAGTTGAAAATTATCAAATATGATTCGAAAACTTGATAATTCTAAAACAGATTATAATATTTATCATTACTACGAGGTTCTTGCGAACAAAATTAGCCCTCATTTCGGGGGGCGGCGACCCAGTGTTCTTTCATGACGGTGTATATGAAAACACCTATGAATTAATGGCAATGATAATAATGGTAGCTTAAAAACGGTTAACAAAATATAATTACAAAAATTCATAATTCTAAAACAGATTATAATATTTATCATTACTACGAGGTTCTTGCGAACAAAATTAGCCCTCATTTCGGGGGGCGGCGACCCAGTGTTCTTTCATGACGGTGTATATGAAAACACCTATGAATTAATGGCAATGATAATAATGGTAGCTTAAAAACGGTTAATATAATTACAAAAACTTCATAATTCTAAAACATAATATTTATCATTACTACGAGGTTCTTGAGAACAAAATTAGCCTCATTTCGGGGGGCGGCGACCCAGTGTTCTTTCATAACGGTGTATATGAAAACACCTATGAATTAATGGCAATGATAATAATGGTAGCTTAAAAACGGTTAACAAATATAATTACAAAAACTTCATAATTCTAAAACATTATAATATTTATCATTACTACGAGGTTCTTGAGAACAAAATTAGCCCTCATTTCGGGGGGCGGCGACCCAGTGTTCTTTCATAACGGTGTATATGAAAACACCTATGAATTAATGGCAATGATAATAATGGTAGTTTAAAAACGGTTTCTATATAATTACAAAAATCTTCCTAATTCAGGACATAATATTGTCGTTGCACGGGATCGTGAGAGCAGGAGTCCCTAAGGGAAAACACGATAACCAAAAAAATTGGTTCCCTTGCTAATGGATGGGTGTCGCCTGGTTCCGTACAGTGAAGTTGTTACATTAACAAAACATCGAGAAAATAATCCAGAGAAAGATTGATTACAAAAGACCATGTACTTTAGTCGTACAATGGCGGTTGAGTTGCGGTAAAGGTGAACTAATATGAACCAATATACTCAGGAATAACCCTGTATGTGCAATGCATGCGTGCAAGATCTTTAACAATCTTGAAAATGAAAAGTTTCTAATACAAAATAAGGAATTTTCCTAAGGGTGGAAAAGCTGATGCAATGATGATGATAATGCAATGGACCATAATTGTAATATTTAGGGATAAGAAGATCAGTCCACTTCTAAAATACAGGTGAATTCACTAATACTTTAAAAATATTTTTTATAGGAATAATATTGTATGCATAATACATGCAACAGTAAAAAATGATTGATGATTTCTAAAAATACATTAATAGGCAAGATGACAGATTAGTTGTTTTAATTAAAACATAAAATCTTAATTATTGCACGAAGATCTAGAGAACGAAATTAAGTCTTGTTCCGAGGGGGAAGGCTACCCCGGGGTTGTTTTCATAAAAGAATCGATATTAACGAGTGAAGGATTGAGATATGATAACAACAATAGTCGTAACATTATATAGGTTGTAGTGGTAGTTGAAAAATATCAAATATGATAGAAAAACTTTTTAATTCTAAAAGATTATAATATTTATCATTACTACGAAGTTCTTGCGAACAAAAATTAGCCTAAATTTTCGGGGGGCGGCGACCCGTGTTCTTTCATGAACGGTGTATATGAAAAACACTATGATTAATGGCCAATGATAATATGGTGCTTAAAAACGGTTAACAAATATAATTAAAAACTTCATAATTCTAAAACAGATTATAATATTTATCATTACTACGAGGTTCTTGAGAACAAAATTAGCCCTCATTTCGGGGGGCGGCGAACCAGTGTTCTTTCATAACGGTGTATATGAAAAACACCTATGAATTATGGCAATGATAATAATGGTAGTTTAAAAACGATTATCATATATAATTACAAAATCTTCCTAATTCCAGGACATAATATTTGTCGTTGGCACGTGATCGTGAGAGCAGAGTCCCTAAGGAATAAACACGATAACCAAAAATTGGTTCCCTTGCTAATGGAGTGGGTGTCGCGCTGTTTCCGTAACAGTGAAGTTGTTACATTAACAAAAATGCGAGAAAAAATAATCCACAGAGAAATGAATTGATTACAAAAGACATGTACTTTAGTCGTACAATGGCCGGTTGCAGTTGCGGTAAAGGTGAATAATATGACACAAATACTCATGAATAATCTGTATGTGCATGCATGCGTGCAAGATTCTTTAACAATTTTGAAAGATGAAACAGTTTTAATACAAAATAAGGAAAATTTTCCCCTTTAAAGGGGGGAAAAAAGCTGAGCAATGTTGATGATAATGCAATGACCTAAATTGTATATTTAGGGATAACTAAGATCAGTCACTTCTAAAATTACAGGTGATTACACTAATATTTTTAAAAATATTTATAGGAATAATATTGTATGCATACTATACATGCAACAGTAAAAAAATGTATTGTGATTTCTAAAAAATATATTAATGGGCAAGATGACAGTATTTGTTGTTTTAATTAAAACAGATGACAAAAGTTGATTATTGCCACGAAGATCTAGAGAACGAAATTAGTCTTGTTCCGAGGGGGGGCAAACCCCGTGTTGTTTCATAAAAGAATCGATTTTAAACGAGTGGAAGGATGATGATAATAAATAACAACAATAGTCGTAACCATTATAATAGTTGTTTGGTAGTTGAAAATTATCAAATATGATTAGAAAATTTTATAATTCTAAAACAGATTATAATATTTATCATTACTACGGGGTTCTTGCGAACAAATTAGCCCTCATTTCGGGGGGCGGGGGACCCAGTGTTCTTTCATGACGGTGTATATGAAAACACCTATGAATTAATGGCAATGATAATAATGGTAGTTTAAAAACGGTTATCATATATAATTACAAAAACTTCCTGATTCCAGGACATAATAATATTTGTCGTTGACACGGGATCGTGAGAGCAGGAGTCCCTAAGGAATAAACACGATAACCAAAAATTTGCTTCGAAGGGAGTGGTGGGTGTCGCGCTGGTTTTCCGTAACAGTGAAGCTGTTACGAAAGCATATGTAAAGGAATTTTCACAAAAAAAAAGGAAAAAAAAATCAGTCTGACTTTCAGGACAGTGAAGGTAACTACCACGAAGATATTAATGAAGGACATTATCATACTGATAATATCTATGAAATGAGAATGAATGATTCTTTTCACACAGATCTAATATAATGAAAAGGGATATTCATTTCTCATGAAAAATTACTATACATAAGTTATATTTAACAAAAAATACGAGAAAGAAAATAATCCACAGAAATGAGAAAAATGATTACAAAAGATCATGTCTATAGTCGTAAAATGGCCGGTTGGCAGTTCATAAACAAGAAACTGAAGGGTAAAGGTGAACTATATGGACTAATATACTCATGAATAATCTGTATGTGCATGCATGCGTGCAAGATTCTTTAACAATCTGAAAGATGAAAGTTTCTAATGCAAAAATAAGGAGAATTCACTTAAGGGTGGAAAAGCTGACGCAATGGTGATGATGTGTATATTTAAAGAGATCAGATCAGTTACATCTAAAATTACAAGTGATTACACTAATACTTCTAAAAATATTATCTATAGGAATAATATATGCATACATGCAACAAAAATGTATTGTGATTTCTAAAAGTATTAATAGGCAAGATGACAGTATTTGTTGTTTTAATTAAAACAGATGACAAAAGTTGATTATTGCCACGAAGATCTAGAGAACGAAATTAGTCTTGTTCCGAGGGGAGGCTACCCCGTGTTGTTTCATAAAAGAATCGATATTAACGAGTGGAAGGATTGATGATAATGATAACAACAATAGTCGTAACCATTATAATAGTTGTAGTGGTAGTTGAAAATTATCAAATATGATTAGAAAACTTGATAATTCTAAAACAGATTATAATATTTATCATTACTACGAGGTTCTTGCGAACAAAATTAGCCCTCATTTCGGGGGGCGGCGACCCAGTGTTCTTTCATGACGGTGTATATGAAAACACCTATGAATTAATGGCAATGATAATGTAGCTTAAAAACGGTTAACAAATATAATTACAAAAACTTCATAATTCTAAAACATTATAATATTTATCATTACTACGAGGTTCTTGAGAACAAAATTAGCCCTCATTTCGGGGGGCGGCGACCCAGTGTTCTTTCATGACGGTGTATATGAAAACACCAATGAATTAATGGCAATGATAATAATGGTAATTTAAAAGTGATTATCATATATAATTACAAAAACTTCCTAATTCCGAGACAGATATTTGTCACTAGCACGGAATCCTGAGAGCAGGGGACCCCAAGGAATATAATGAAGAGGGATATTCATTTCTCGTGAAAATTATTATACATAACAGTTACATTTAACAAAAATGGCGAGAGAAAAAATAATCCACAGAGAAATGAGAGTATTGATTACAAAAGATCATGTACTATAGACGTAAAATGGGCGGTTCCAGTTCATAACAAGAATCTGAATTGTAAAGGTGAACTAGTATGAACTATTATACTTATGAATAATCTGTATGTGCATGCATGCGTGCATGATTCTTTAATAATCTTGAAAGTTGGAACAGGTTCTAATACAAAATAAGGAGTAACTGATAACAATAGTTGTAATTAGTATAATAGTTGTAGTGGTAGTTTAAAATGATTATCAGATATGATTACAAAACCTGCCAATTCTAAAATAGATTATATTTATTATTACTACGAGGTCCTTAAGAACAAAATTAATCCTGCTTCGGGGGGAAACGACCCAGTGTTGTTTCATAACGGTTCATATGAAAACACCTATCAGTTAATAACGATGATAATGGTAGTTTAAAATTATTATCTTATATAATTACAAAGCTTCCCAATTCCAAAACAGATAATAATATTTGTCATTGACACGGGATCTTCAGAGTAGAATGAGTCCCCAAGGAACAACAGTGAAGCTAACTGCTACGAAAACATATGTAAGGAGTTTTCATATTGATAACACCGGTCATAGCAAGGTAATAATAACAATCTGCCCCATTTCACATATATCCAACGGACTGATAAGTGAGTATAATAACAGAGAACAGATATTGATGCGAAGGAAAAACATCAAGAAAGTCGGGATGCACGGTAAAATAGGAACCATATCCTCAGAATGAGCAGTTGTATTTCATAACAACGGATTCTGTTAAAAATGCGAACAAATATAATTAAGAATGACGGCTGAAGGAAAAAGAATCAGAGATTAGTACGACTTTCATAACAATAATATTATTTATGAAGACACACGTGTTTATACACCCACGCGTTCAGTGCTACGAGAACTTTTTTCTTTTTCCTGAAAAATATCCCGAAACTTGAAAGTTTGAAGCGATCGAAACTGCCGCGGGAGCGAACGCCTACCCTTGAGGCAACTGAAGGCCAGAGGTGCGGCAGAGGAGGCTCAGCAGGACGGCTTCGCAAGCACAGCAGTAATGACTTGCGGGCACTGCAACTTTATTGTATTTCCTTAGCAATATGAAAAACGCACATTGAAAAAGATAAGCGTCGTTTGTGAGTTCAGGTTTGGGTAAAAGGTTTATCAATGTCATTTGCTACGTCATGACAAGCGTGACTTATTCTTGAAATCTGTCGCACCGCTTGGAAGGCGCCCCAAGCGATGTCAGCTTTGCGTGCAGTTTTCTATTTTATACATTAACGTTAACCAAAATCAATTTAACAAGATCATCTGTTATATTTGTTTTGGAAAGATAATATTGTCTTTCTTATGACTTTGACGATGTTTTGCGTTACTATTACACACTCCTTTGTTTTCTGTTTTTGATTGACATTTGCATATATTGACTGTGTATAACATTTTCACAACAGTTCATTTTACCATTTTGAAAGTTTGAATATTCGCATCTAGAAGGAAACTATAATGATAAAAAGATTATTGATTTTTTTACCGAGAACTCGCGATCACTTGTGCTTATGTTTTGTGTTTACTGATAATGAAGGTAATCATATGAAGGGAAGATATGTCGGGGTAATCCTCTGTCAACATCTCTTTTCTCAAATATAATTTAGCTTAACGATACCTTATGCACGAGGACTATTTCGGGGATGGGTTTCAGTTACGTTAATCGTTACGAAAACGAACTTTTTGAAAACAGGAAATATAAAAATTTGTATCAGTTTTATCGAGGCGCAAATAGTAATCTATCTAAAATATAGAGGAGGATTTTATAAAAGCTGAGTCTCACAATAACGAAATTAACCATTGCGAAGACAGCATAACTGATAAAAATATCCATACTGGCGATGCTACCATAAGTTATATATATATATATATATATATATATTATATATATATATATATATATATATATATATATATATATATATAAAGAATCCACATATGACGAATTAGCTAATTAGCATACGACTTAGCTCTGCAGTGGTTTGCCAAGATAAAATACGATTTTTTTAATCATTTACATAGTAAAGCGAGACATTTCAAGACAAATAAAAAGTACATTATTCTTGGTTGTTGTAAGATCATCAATGACTTTTTGTAGGAAAATAACAAGATAATTAAAACGTCTCACGGCCAGGTAGAATTAGTTACACAGAAAACATTACATAATAGAACATTCCTATTTTTTTCCATATGACCTGAGGAGAAAGGGGGGAAATGTACTAGTTATGGAAAACAGTGAAGAAAACTCTTATAGGGAATATAATCTTTACAGACACACTGATATAAAAGAATGTTAATATCTCACCATCACACTCTGAAGAAATTCGCTGATGGTAAAAACAAAGAAAAGCATTATACCGCTTAATTTTAAACCAGCCATTTGGACTTCACGTCGATTGATTAACTCTCATGGTGATATTAAGCATAAAAGAAACCCCAAGTTAAACATAATAATGAAAAACAATACTTAAATTACGAAGCAACAGTAAGTACATCTTATGGGTAGAAATCACGGTTAAAATTATATTAAAATGAAATATCCTTCGTTAATGAATATAACATATAATTAAGTTGTACGATGTTTCTTACACAAAGAATTCAAAGTAGTCCAGATCCATAACGATGAAATTCAAGGTTAGGAAGTTGAGTTCTTCAAATATTCTTAAGGGTAGCCGTAGTAACAAAAATGATTACTTAAATAACAAGAACAGCTTATTTACTGCATCATAATCAAGAGCAATATTGGACACTGAAAAAATGTAACGAGTCTCGCAGCAAGGCAGACAAAAACATTAAAGTAACTCGTATATAACGATGAGGTTAAACATAACAAAGACAGGTTATAGAAGTTTTCGCAAATGCAAATAATTGGATATCAAATTAATTGTGTTTCATTGTGTATAAATGAATATTGATCAGTAATTGACCTAATAAATATGAAGTCTTTTGAGGGAATCGACGGATACAACAGATAATTAAAATGAAGATAATGATGATGATGATGATGATGATGATAACAATAACAATAATGATAGTAGTAGTAGTAATAATAATATTAATAACAATAATAATAATAATAATAATAATAATAACAACAATATTAATATAGAATATGAGTATTTATAGAAATCATGATTATAATTGGTCATTTGTATTTTAATAGATAATAGACTGGAATGAGAATATAGAGTTGAGCATATTTTTTAAGACCAAAGTGAGTTTTACCCCAAATGGAAATATTCATGCTACTAGCAGACGGCACTAGCCGTGGTAACACAATAGCAATAATAACAATATGAATAATAATGTAGATGATGCTGGCGATGGTGGTCTGGAGGCAAAGGATATTTGTGATAACAATTATCAAGTATATATAATTACTACTATCATCATTATTGAAATAACAAATTAACCGATAGGCTTTTGGAAAACAGTCAACATAACAAGTGCTCAAACATAAAGAAAACAAAAGGAACATCGAAATCCAATTAAACACTTTCAGCTGGACACAGTGAAATCAGATGCCTCGCACATCAACCTTATTTTCACAATCGAAAATTTCTCATCTTGACAACCATAGTGAAAATCCACGTCTTAAATTTTGCCATTCCACGGAAGAAAAGGAGAGAATGAAAGTTAACAATTTACCAAAGTGATTGCACAAAGAAGTCCAAATGACTATCATTCTTCACACTCATCCTTCCCCCGCCATCGCCCGCTCTTGTCCGGGCTCCGTCTACACCTCAGATCTAAAAAAAAAAAAAAGAGAAAGCTAATCGTTATCGGAGTGTGCAGTCATTTTTTCCTAAGTTAGAACATGTGTATTTACTGATATGTATTGACTATAAAGATTTAAAAACTGGTTAACTGCAGGAGGACCCACCTTTCTGTCAGCAGAGGCAGCGCGAGAGTGAGCCCACGAGAGCCGCGCAGCAACACCTCATATCAGCAGTCAAATGAGACTTTGTATTTCTTTTCTTTCTTTTCTTCTCTTTGCCGTTTGATAGATTTCCTATGTGTTTAAGAAAAATGTTATGTGTTTAAGAAAATGTTTAGTATGTGAAAGGTCAAGTTCCTTGGAGAAAAGGAGAAATTATTTGATTTATTTATTGAATGCAGTACCCAACTGTTAAGAGGTCACAGTCAAATGAGATTCTGTTGAACTTAATTTTATTATTATTTTTTATCAGTCTGATACAGTTTCTTGTATGAATAAGCTACAGTAACATCAAACATTTCCATATTATATTAACTGGAATGAATTCAAGAACAAAAAAATTAAACTAATGTAAACCTACGAATGTTACGTAATACTGACTGATATGGATATGAAATCAAATGAGCAACAAAACTTCGGGCCAGATCTGCTCATACATTTTTATTTATTTTCCAAAACAAGACTGAGTTACAACCAGCGAAATATAATATCGACCGTACACGTAAATACTAATATTGAATACACGCAAAATTAATACGAACATTTTACCTTAGAATATATTCTCCATAACTGATAACGGTTCCTTATCAGTCGACGAGGTGATAACAAAGGCAGAACTCTCCGCCATCTTTTTTTTAAGACACCATGGCATTATCTCCCATGTATATTTCTTTCTTAGATATGTATAATTTTTCCTGGTTCTACCTATCTGAATTATCACAATTTTGATTTCTTGAATTTCATTTTTTTTTTTTTTTTAATAATATATATATATTTTTTTTATTATTATTATTTTTTTTTTGGGGGGGGGGGCGCAGCAGTAGAATTAATACTTGTAGTATTTGTCTTTGCTTCTGTGACTTTTAGCATTGATATCACGACCGCCAATATCAAAAATAGTAATGACAATATTAGGTAAGTGATTCAAGATTGTGTCTCATGAAAGAAACAATTGGAAACAATAGGTGCAGCTTATAAGTACTGTCCATCAGCCTCGCTCGTTTTTGAATTGCGAGTGCAGTGCAGTGTTACTAACAGGAATTTTTATACAATATATACATGAATTTATATGTATATACATATACACATATCTGTCTATGTATATATCTATATCTATCTCTCCATATCTATATTATATATATCTATATCTATCTATATCTGTATCTATCTATATGTCTATATTACATGTATATATATATATATATATATATATATATATATATATATATATATATATATTTATATATATATATATTATAATATATATGTGTGTGTGTGTGTGTGTGTGTGTGTGTGTGTGTGTGTGTGTGTGTGTGTTGTGTGTGTGTGTGTGTGTATATATAGAGAATATATATATATATATATATATATATATATATATATATATATATATATATGATGGGCCGCGGTGGCCGAATGGTAGAGCGTCGGACTCAAGACTGTCACGACGGCAATCTGAGTCGAGGGTTCGATCACCGCCGCAATCTGAGTCGAGGTTCGAGTCACCGGCCGCAATTGAGTTAGAGGGTCGAGTCACCGGCCGGCGCGTTGTTTCCCTTGGGCAAGGAACTTCACCTCGATGCCTGCCTAGCCACTGGGTGGCCAAGCCAGCCCAAGTCAGTGCTGGTCCCCAAGCCCGGATAAATAGAGAGAATGATTATCTAAAAGGTACCACCGGCACTCTCCGTGGAAAGAAAACTGGGGACCCTACCACGTACTCACTCCAAAGCATCACATGAAAACTACAATTAAGTATCATGCTGTGACCACGGCGGCTCAGACATGAACCTACCGTTAAAAGAAAGAAGATATAATATATATATAATATATATATATATATTTATATTATATATATATACTATATGTATATATATATGTATATATATATACATATATATATATATGTGTGTGTGTGTGTGTGTGTGTGAGAGAGAGAGAGAGAGGGGTGTGAGTGAGTGTGTGTGTGTGTGTGTGTGTGTATGTGTCTGTGTATGTGTTTGTGTTTGTGTGTGTGTGTGTGTGTGTGTGTACGTGTGTGTGTGTGTGTTTGTGTGTAAATAAATATCTGTCTATCTATATATATATGTGTGTGTGTGTGTGTACGTGTGTGTGTGTGTGTGTGTGTGCATGATGTTGAATAAGCGTATTTTGACTTGTCATGATATATTCACGTCCTGCAGTAGAGGTACATGGCACCTAGTTACGCTTATCTTTGGCTACCTGACTTCTGCTTTATGGCTGCTCACTTCTGCTGTTGATTCATCTTCCCATTTCAACATATTCTGTTTTGTTGTCAAAGAGCTGCAGTCCATGCTATTGAGTGTGTATCCCAGTTGTCCATGACAATCTTGTAAATGTTCCTTGGACTGTGCAGTCTGTGCAATGTCGCTTGCAAATACAAATCAGTGGGCTTCGCTGGGGTTATGACTTATTTCTGACACCACTTTGCCCATGAAGATAATAAACAGAAATGGGCAGAGAACACTTCCCTGAATTGCTCCCGCGGTCGTCTGGAAACTAGATACGGTTCCTGTCACATCATAATCAATATTGGACATTGAAAAAATGTAATGAGTCTTGCAGCACTGGTTTCATGAACTTATATGTTTTCCATTGCAAGTAAGAGATCTCGGATAATGTCCTGGTAATACGGTCCATAGCTTGGTTCTAGGGATTCTATCAAATGCTCTTTCTTGGTCGAGAAAGCATTATTTTCTGCAAGTATGTGTTCCAACTCGACCCTTAGCCTGCATAAGGAATTTATCATAAAGGTTCCCGGCATGGATCATTTAGGCTATTCTTCGGTAGTTTTGCATATCTGTGGGTCTCTTTTGGTTTTATAGATCTGGAAGATGGTTAACTTTCCTAGTTTTAGAGCACAGTGTATGTGTGGTATGCTAAAGTAAACACTGTAAAAAGGCTATAAGTACTAATTTGCCATCTGCTCTAAGAGTTTCACTGTGGGCGTTGTAGAAACCCTTGCTTTCAGTATTATAAATTACTGTTCCGATATATGGGGTTCAACCAACTAAAATTATTAAAAGTTCAACAAAAATCACAATATGTTACACGTACACTCAATCATGTATAGAATACAGAGTAGCCATCCTCATTGGTCAGTGTCTCTACAAACAATAGGTAACAAAGCAGATGTTCAAAAAAGACATGTTAACTCTGCACGATAAAAGATCACATATGCAAACAAGACAGATGCAAATCCAAGGACCCGAAATCTGGAACCACTTACCACAAACTATTAAAAACATATCACTTGAATGCATTCAAAATTAGATTAAAGGAGCATTTTTAATTGTCAGTGACATCAGGCTTTTCAATGCAAAGCCAAACAATGTACCTTGATTCCTAATGATGTGAGCATCTTATTTTATAACTGTACTATTCATATACTGATACTGTTTCTGCTAATCTTAAATCATTTTTCCCTGTAACGATCTATATAAAATAGAAGAACCATTGTAACTAATGGAATGGTTGTTTTGGATTTGAATTTGCGTGGTCGAGGATTTTCCGGGTTTTAGAACTTCATTGCTGACTTGATTTCCTTTAAGGTTCTACGTTCCTGTATGTTGTCATTAACAGTACCTTGCACTTGCTTTGTCCTTGTCTTTTCCTCGTTGTGTTTACTTTTCCTCTTCCTCATACTTCGTTTCACTATCTTTTGTTCTTGCCATAATTCTTCTTCTTCTTTGTATCTCCTTTGTCTAACAAGCTGTCTTCTTTCTGCCTCTTCTTGCATCCGCTTCACTCCGACCACCTCTTCCTGCCTGCTCTGTAGCAACTCTTCAACTTTTCCCAAAGCTGCTATACACCCCTGGCATTTTTGCATTATTCAGTTTCCGTTGCAAGTTGAGTCTGCAATTCCTCTTCAACGGCCTTCAACTTAGTAAAACTCTTTCTCCTTTTAGCTCCTTTACAGTCGACTTTGATTTTTCCTTTAACTAGTCTGTCGTCGGAATCAAGAGACATCAAAGGAATTGCTGGACATTTTACATGATTTTCACTTGTGATGATCGCATCTATCTCCTCAGGTCAGACGTCCAATATCATGACTGTACCACGTGTGATCATAGAAGGTGTTCATGAATGAAAAGCCATTACGGATATATATGAACGGATATATAGATGTTTATATGTATGGTGTGTGTGTGTGTGTGTGTGTGTGTGTGTAGATAGATAGATAGATAGGTATGTATATATATATATATATATATATATATATATATATATATATATATATATATATATATATATATAATATATAAAGTATAAACAAAAAAGGGGAAAAAGTATATGTATATATACATATATACACATTGTTACACACACACGTGTGCGTGTGTAACAATATGTATAATGCACAGAAAGAGAGAGATGTGTATGTGATGTATATATATATATATATATATATATATATATATATATATATGTATGTATGTATATATATCTATGCATATATGTATATACATATATATATACATATATATATACATGTATGTGTATATAGATTTATATATATATACATATGTGTGCTTGTGTGTGTGTGTGTGTAATATTCATTATTATCTTTATCATTATCATAACGTTTTCATTTACTTTTTTTTTTTTTTTTTTGCAATTCTATATATGGTTCGAAAATGTTACAATCACGTCCTTGTGTACATAATGGGATTGTTCAACGATTTCTGCATTAGATTCTAAGATGCGCTAATAGTAATAGAAATTCTCCGGATCTATGTTTGGCCATGAAATGTTTGCCCTCCACAGCATGCTAAGAACCAGAAAAAATGAAGTTGTAGTTTTCAAACAGTCTCTCAGTTTCATCTATTCAGTGGTTCAATATTTCAAAAAAATAGTGATCCAGTACCTCTGTATTTTAAAGTTTCAGTGATTTATTTACTTCAAAATTTCAGCGATTCAATTTCAAAATTTCTGTGATTCAGTATTTCAGAGTTTCAGTGACTCGGTATTTCAAGTTTCCAAGGATCTTGAAGAGGTGTTTAAGAATTTGAAATATTGGAAGTTTCAAATATCCAGGACACTTGAAGATGTAATTAGAGTCTAATTCTCCAGACACCGATTTTCAGCCGGGAGACTTTAACTTCCAGCAAAAGAACTTTGACCACTGGGAGAAACTAGCAAAGAATAAAGTCTTTGTTTATGTGCATTATGTATTCTTATAGATAAACGAGGTATAGGTAGCTCTTTACGCATGGTGATAAGGCTGTAATTTTCCTGTTTGTGTTCATGCATGCTAGTTGTATATGGTATCAATACATTTGGTCTATCATTGTCATGGTCCGGGGTGTAGGATAAAGAAACTGTTTCCAACGCATTGCCTTCACTCAATAAATAATGGAATGCAAAATAGCAAAGGAATTTGAGAGATAATAAATGGCAGATCTTTATGAAACAAGCACATATTGAAAAACAAAGGCAACAGTTAACTACAGTGTTGCAATTGCATAATATAACTGGATAATAATACAATAAACATGTCGATACACACACACGGATAGATAATTTGTATAGGCCTACAACTGAAGATTAAGGACACAATTAATTATTTGAAAATGAAACCAATGTGACAGGCTGACAAGACCCGTTCAAGTGTAACTACGACCCATTCCTACTTCGTGTGACATCTCAGGCTTTCATGTGACATCTCAGACTGAAGTCCAATGTGACACTGCAGTCTCCATGTTTTACGCTGGAGTGACCTGCTTCTTTGAGGGTGACCTTGGAGTGATGGGCAAGAAGCCAGCGTGACTGAAGTGCCCAGACTTCTGAGAGACTGAAATGAGTTTCCGAGCAAATGTGGGCTCAGCCTAAAATGAGGCAGGACGTTTCATATTTCAAGCTGATCAGGTGTCCGAAGGTATGTCTCAGGCTGAAACTGACTCCCATATGGATGTCCTAGGCTTAAAATGGTGCACTGACGGATGTCTCAAGATGAACTCCCGCCTCAGGCTTAATGACCCTCAAGAGGCCACGTGATGCCCAAAGCCCAGCGTTCTCTACTGCTGGTGGACGCCCTTTGAGTTGTGTCTCATGCTGGAGTGTGGTATTGCTAGATGGCTTCTGGAATTCTGAGAGAAATAAAACGATTAAAGGGCCATCAATATCGAATGCAATGAGAGAAAGCAAATGATCTCAAGAACAGAATGCTGTATGGCATACAAAACAGCGAGATGCACTAACATTTTGTAGATCATTCGGTCACATTCCACACATATGCAATACTTACCTCCTACATGCAACTGGGGTCTCTCCTGAAGGCCTGCCTTGTGTTTGCAGACTGAAGTCACACTCTGTGCCCTCTGATATCACCCTTGTAGACTGAAGTCATACTTGGAGACTGGCGTTACACTTAAGTTTGGTATTCATCTTTGAAACAATCACATTTAAATACTGAGGTCACACTTGAGGCACTATATATTGAGACATTTAAATTATATAATATTAAAGAAAGCACATGGAAGCGAGTGACATGTGTGTCCTCTATATACAGCTATGTTACAAATATAATGAGGGAACAAAACCTATTAAACATCTGACGAGAATCGTTTTAAAAATCTCAATAAATTCAATACGACGTGACTGCAACTTTTTTTTTTTAACCATACAGAGAAGTGTTTAAAAATGTTATAGCAACAGGGTTATAGTAATAAGAATGCTAATGAAAATGATGTACATTATACATAAACACTTTTATATCAGTATCACAAGTGATGAATAAGATCTAAACTATGAATATGTTCTAACATGCGGTTGTAAAACCGAGCTATAAAAATGCATGAAAATATACTTCGAAATAAGAAAAATGAAATTATTTTATACATGAAGAAATATAACAGTATTGTAAACCAATCATTAGATTATAAAGACGACAGCCTCATTTTAATATGACAATTTTTTATTCAGTTATTCCTTCTTGGTTCCAATGGTTCTTATCATACTTTAATGAACTGATATAACATGTCATATCATATCATATATAATGAGGAACAAAGATCATGAAATACGTTTTACATTTTCTTACATACATCATACATCATACCATGTTTTTTTTGTGGGGAAAAAGATCTCATATCAAGTATATACTGAGATTCGATAAATATATACCTACACGTTAATATGGAAATTATCATTTTTGAACAGTGTGAAATGTTTGGTGCTTTACTAAAACACAAATAAGTTGATGATAATGATGATGATGATGATGATGATGATGATGATGATGATGATGATGATGATGATGATGATGATTGATAATCATGCACTACATGTTTTTTTTTTTTTCCTCAGTTTTGTATGTTATGAAAACAGTGAAATAGTAATGATAATGGCAGCGTAAAAAAAATAACATGTATAAACTTTCTCTCGATTGCAGTAAATCATTACACACATAATCCACCTGGATTTCGAAACTGTTGTCTCATCATAGTTTTTTTTCATAACAATGAAGTTAATTGTTACGATACCAGCTTTTCTTATAAGATCAACGAATCAACTTATAGCAATTCTGATACATATAACAGAACAAAAAATTATATTCAGTAATCTTTAAGGGATATTTAGCTTTCAAAATAATGAATATAATAGTTATGAGGATAATGGGAAGAAATTTTGTCACCTATGAATACAGACGCATTGATCATTTGTAAAAGACACAGGAAAGATGTGTGGCGAAGATAAACCTTACGATGGGGGAGTTGGAATTCAATAAACGGGATCGTACAAAAGATAAAAAAAAAAAAAGATATTGGTTAGCAATAACGACGCTCCTAAAAAAGGGAGGAGAAGTAGGTCGAGATTCATAAGAATTTTGGTTCTTACGACGAAGGGAAACGAGAGAAAAAAAAAAGCGTAGGATGAACAG
This sequence comes from Penaeus monodon, assembly GCF_015228065.2. Lineage (NCBI taxonomy): Eukaryota > Metazoa > Arthropoda > Malacostraca > Decapoda > Penaeidae > Penaeus > Penaeus monodon. Next base: position 28,540,691 of record NC_051403.1, read on the forward strand.
AACTCAAAGCCGATGTAATGGTAACGATAGTCCTATGGTCAAACATTACGAAGAGTACATCCACTACATCCACAAGAGAACTGGTCACATCGGGAATAAAATTAATTAATTAATAAAGAAGTTACGAGGACTTAGGCATAAAATTAACACATGAATCAAATGGAAATCACTGAAGGGGTTGGAATTAGGCCAGCTAAGGACACCGAAAAGAGTTGGAATACGAGTAAAGCCTGAAATGGTTTTATAAATGGGAAATTACTCCTTATAGTTTTTTTATGAATGAAATTTGATATTCATTAACAAAAAGTTTAATGATAACGATAAACGGCACTCCTTTCTGTAGGCGCGATACAAGTCGTATTCTATAACAAAGATATTTATTGGTACGAAAAAGGTGAAACGTAAAGCAAAATAACCAAATGATTAATAGAACTCATAAGTGAAGAGGTCGATGTGATTCAAAATTTCTTAGCAACAAATAATTGTTACAAAAGTCATAACATACAGATTCTAATATATTCTTAACAACGAAAATGTTTTTACAAAGATATATTATAAGGATTCTCGTGTTGGTAATAATAATAGAAAGTAACAATAATATTGAGAATGACAAGATATAGAATTTAGTATTCCGTCATGACTTTAAGCGGAAAGTATTTATTTATTCAATTATCCGATATTAATGGTACGTGACCTCGATTAAGACAGTGATTACCATTTTCTGTAATAGCGATAGAAGTTGTGTTCTATAACAAAGACATTAATTGTTACGAAAATCGTGAAAATTACGAAATGCTGGTTATCATTATAAGAGGGAAGAAGCTCCTTTAAATCGATGAGAATATTCAGTGGTAAAAACAACAATATTGAGAATGAGAATAAGAAATACAAACTTAGTATTGAAGTATTAGGAATAAAACCGTTAGGCTAAAGTAGTTATTTATTTATTTATTTATTTATTTATTTATGTTTATAATGAATGAGCTTTGACATTCATAAATATAACTATAATAACTACGATTAACGGCGCTGTTTTCCGTAGGCGCGATTCGAGTTCCATAACAAAGATATTAATTGTTACGAAAAGGGATAAATTTAAGCAAACTTAATTATTAAATTAATAGAACTCATAAGTGAATTATGTGATTCAAAATTTCTTAGCAACAAAATGATTGGTACAAAGACATAACATAGATTTTCATATTGGTTATAATGTCACCAATCTAACAGAACTTGCAACTAAATGTGTTTATTCCAGTAACAAAACGAATACTAATATTTGAATTTCTCAAATATAATTCCAAAAGTATCTATAAAGAGATGTAATATTTACGAAAATATTGCACTTGTTAGTAATAATGCCTAAAATGATAAAATAAGACTGCTAACGACGCGGAATTGATAATGATAAAATAAAAAATATATAAGTGAATGTATTCATTACAGTAGTGATGATTTCGATTTTTTTTCTTTCTTTTTTTTGTAGAGTTTTCACGAAACATACGATGAGCGATATTCATAAGTGGTAAAGTTTTTATTTATAATGAATGAATTTTGGCGTTTATAACTACAAATATAATGAAAACGGTTAACGGCGCTCCTTTCTGCAGGCGCGATACAAGCCGCGTTCCGCTACAGTCATAATGGTCGTTACGGCAAAAATAATGGAAATAATTATGGTAATGATCATTAAGATAACAATGATGATGGCAATTACAGTAATAATGATAATGATTATGCTGATAACATTAGTAATGACTAAGTTATCAATAATAATGTCAAAGATATCACTGATAATAATGGTGATAATATCGATACTTAAAAAATAAGAAGATAATGATAACCAGCGATAACAAAACGGTATTCAGTGGTGATAATTACGAGAAAAAGCATACAGATTTCTAAAAAGAACAGAAACTCAAATAAGCGACGCTCAAACATATTTGAGTTGATTACAAATTAACACTATAAAACTAAGAGTCAATCGTAGAAAATAAAGAAAAAAGTTAACAGCTAGAATATGCGAACCTAAAAAACATCGGACTTGATTACAAAATAACTTTATAACACTAAGATAAGTTGGTATAAAGAGGGGAAGCAAATTACAGAAATTAAAGATTAAAATGATAATCAAAATAACGAAGCTCATAGCCGGAGGACTCGACATTTGGGAAGTGACATAACAACAAGTTTCATTGTTAAGGGGACATTAAATGCGAGGGAAATGTTTATGATCTTTCAAAAACACCAACGGTAAAGCAATAAAATTTGGTTATAGTCACATACTCAGTAGAACGAGGAGTGATAAGTAATATTAATGAGAGGCATTGGACATTAACCAAAAAAAATATATAATTACAGAAGAAAACCAAATACGACTATGATTATTAATGAAACATATGAAATATAGCAGTCATCACAAAAAGATCATGTACAATATTCCACAACACTAAACTGAATTGATATGAACAAGTATGACTATTACGAAATGACGGCGTTGTTGAAGGAGGGGGCCGTCGTGTATGTGTGTGTGTGTGTGTGTGTGTGTGTGTGTGTGTGTGTGTGTGTGTTGTGTGTGTGTGTGTGTGTGTGTGTGTGTGTGTGTGAACATATTCCCAGGGTAAATGGGTTGGTTTCTTTAAAAAAAGGGAGTAAACAGATTTTCATGCATATCCATTTTCCTTTGTATAATACTCTAACAGCAAGAGTTTATGAACAGTAACATGACCTTTCACACTCACAAGAAACAAGCTATCAACTACTTTAAACATCCCTTGGATTTTTTTTTTTTTTTTTTAATGCCAACCACGCTGTCATATTCGAACATGGACAATCATGACAATAAAACGAAATAAAGAGGAAAAGGTAAGTAAACAATTTACGTGATTGTTCGAAAAATGGTACTCTTGACAGCCAAAGTGAAAATCCACGTCTTAAATCTACCATTCCACGGAAGAAAAGGAGAAAATGAAAGTTAACAATTTACCAAAGTGATTGCACAAAGAAGTCCAAATGACTATCATTCTTCACACTCATCCTTCCCCCGCCATCGCCCGCTCTTGTCCCGGGCTCCCACCCACACCTCAGACCTACAAGAGAAAGAAAAGCAATCATTACGTCATCTGCTCTATTCCTCTAAATAATCAGTGAATGTAGATATATTATTTCATGCTCATTGTGACTCTGAAATTATTTGGAGGATTTAGAGGACTTGCCTTTCTGATTGTGGAGACTGCGAGAGAGTGAACCGATAAGAGCCCCCTAGTGACACGTTATTTCATGAGCAAATGAGAGTTTATGACCCGTGCCATTTTTACTTATGGTTTTTTTTTTATATTGATGAATGCTATAAAAACAAATTTGAAAATAGTTTTTTCCTATATACTTTTGAAATTACTAAAGTGAAACATTAAAAAATAAAAAAAATCGGGCTGTATAACGTAACCTATACGAAATTGGGAAAGGTAAAAAATGAGCGATGAAATTCCATGCAAAAAAAACATTTCTTCGTTTCCTTTCCAACACTCATGATCATTCGCGAAACAATCCCTACTTTTAAAAAACATAATCAAATGTAAATATACATATTATAAACCAAATGGCCATGAATTACGAAAATTTTTCGTGTTGTATAATCTTTATCAGCCGGGGGGGGGACGGGAACAAGAATAAAATTTGGTAAAGAATCCTCTTTCCTTTCTTTTTTCAGAGACCAGTTTTTTTTCTTTTTTCCCTTTTTTTCCACTCAAAAAAGGTGTTGTACGTATATGCAAGTTCTTAACAAAAAAAAAAGATTTCATTTCCTTCTGTTTCGTTTGGGTAAAATTTTGATTAAAAAAACTAAAGGGGAAATGGCACCGTCCCAAGTAAATGAGGAATAAAAAAAAAAAAAGGAATAGTGCTGGACAGCCGGAAAAAAAAAATCCTGGGGCTTATAACCCATCGGGGCTTAGACGGATTACAGCTTTTGCATACTCGGAATACCCCATTTTACACACAACACACACACACACACACACACACACACACCACACACACACAACACCCACAAAAACCCACAAATATATTATATATTAGATAAAATATATTAAATATTTTTTTTTGTGGTGTGTGTGTGTGTGTTTTTTTGTGTGGGGGTGTGTGTGTGGTGTGTGGTTGGGTGTGTGTGTAATATATATATTATATATTATATTTTTATATAATAATATATATGTTTGTTTATAATATATTATATTTTATATATTTTATATATATTATATATATATATTATATATATATAGCGGTAATGGTTTTTTTTTTTTTTTTTTTATCATTTATCGCATATGACATGACATCATCCTCTAATTCATCGTTTCAATATCATCCCACCATCATTACAACTTTTTTTTATTATTTTGGTTTTTCTTAAGTTTTTTATCTTTATTGCTATTATTAGTAGCTTTTACCATCATTATTACTACCCCAGTGCAATACTGCGAAATCCTAATCACCATATTATAACTATGATTTTTAAATTGAATACTAGTTACGTTATTTTGGTCGGCCCAGTATCACATACCACCCTTTAGTCCATTATCATTATTGGTCAATATTCAAAAAAACCCCTAATTCAAATGTTTTCATTCAAAATTTTAAAACATCGATTTTTAAAAATTAAATGAGCAAAGTGAATAAAAAAGGGAATTTAAACACAATTTATCACTTGTTATGGCCCATTTTCCCTTTAGGGTAAAAATTTTAAAAAATTTTTCTGTTTTTCCGGAGAAGAGAGAAAGAAAGGGGGGGGGAAAGAGGAGAAGAGGAAAAAAGGAAAAAACAAAAAAGAAGGGGTAAAGAGGAGTTTTAGGAGAATTAAAAAAAAGCCCGAGAGAGGAGGGGAGAAGAGAGAGGGGAGAAAAGAGAGGGGGATGAGAGAGGGGGGGAGAGAGAGGGAATAGAGAGAAAAGAGAGAGAGAGAGAGGAGGAAGAGAGAGAGGAGGAGGGGAGAGAGGGGGGGGGAGAGAGAGAGGGAGAGAGGAGAGAGAGGGAAATAGGAGAGAGGAGGGAAAAGAGGAGAGAGAGAGAGGGGGGGAGAGAGAGAGAGAAGAGAGAGAGGGAAAAGGGGGGAGGAGAGAGAGAGGGGAGAGAGAGGGGGGGGAGAGAGAGAGGGAGAGAAGAGGAGAGGGGAGAGAAGGGGAGAGAGAGAGAGAGAGAGAGAGAGAGAGGAGAGAGAAGGAGAGGGGGGAGAGAGAGAGAGAGAGAGGAGAGGGAAGGAGAGAGAGAGAGAGGGAGAGAGAGAGGAGAGAGAAGGAGAGAGAGAAAAGAAAAGAGAAAAGGGGGAAAAAAAAAAAAGAAGAAAAGAGAGGAGAGGAGAAAGGGGGTGAGAGGAGAGGAGGGGAGGAGAGGGGAAAGAAAAGAGAGGGAGAGAGAGAGAGAGGAGGAGAGAGAGGGCAGAGAAAGGGGGAGGGAAAAGGAGGAGAGAGGCGAGAGAGAAAAGGGGAGAGAAAAAAGAGAGAGAGAATCCTTGCCCAATTTTGAATACCGGTGGGGTTATCGGCGAGATAAGGGGGAATAAAATAAGAAAAAAATGACAAGGGCTTTTGGCCCCCTTTTTTTTACTTAAAAAAACGGGACAAAATAACTAGAGAAGGAAATGTGAAACGATAGACAAGAGTGGAGCGAAGTTTTTTTTAAAAAAAAAGAATATAAAACGACAAGGGAAAAAATTTGAGATGCAAAGAACACATTTAAAAAGAAATGACATTGGATATTTAGTAATAACCCTTTAATACCCTTAAATAACGTGATACTCAACGATTTTGTCTTATGCTTTCTGTTTCTCCCATTTTTTTCCCGTATTATTTTTTTTGCTTCTGTTTTTTAAACCGCCTACGTCCACGTGAAGAAAAACTGCTTTTCTTGGTGGAAAAAAAAAGGGGAAAAGAGCGAAAAAGGAAAGAAAGAAGGGAAAAAAAGCTACTCCCTCAGAAATTTAAAAGAATGATCATCCTAAAAAATGAAAAAATAAAAAAATAGAGAGAGAGAAAAAATTGCTAATTGAGAATGAAGTTTAAAACCCTTTTGTAAAAATAACAAAAAGTCCCAAAGCGGACGACGGCGCCCTCCCCCTGTGTTCGCCCGGGCCCCTGTGTCTGAAAAAAAAAGAATAAACCTGAATTTGTAAAGGAATCATCTTGATAGCGTAAAAATTAAATAATAAAAAAAGGGTTTTTTTTAAAATATCCAAGAAAAACAGCGCTATCAAAAAATGCAATTTAAAATGGGAAAAAAAGCATGCGAGAAGGAAAAAAAACGGTTTAGCATTTCCATGACAACCCCGAATTGAAAAAAATGAATCGCCCTAATCACTATTTTTGAAGGAATCCTAGATCGTTTTTCTATGCCATTTTTGCCGGGGGGGGACACCATGGCCCAGTTTTTCGGCGAGTTACAAAAAAAATATGATAAGACAAGGGAGAAAATAATAAACAGCAACGGAAAAAAAAACGGCGTGGTAAAGCCCAAAACGACATAATTCTTCTCCCTTTGGCGGTGGGACAAATGATCTCGAACGATGACTAAAAATAACTTGTAGTCAAGAGAACCCCCTTTTAAAAAATATCCCCGGTTTTTTAGTTTATTTTTTCATTATTATTTTTTATTTGTTTAATAATAAATAATTTTAAATGATGAGAAAGAGGAAAAAAGTTAAAG
>NC_051403.1:28547483-28549983 GCF_015228065.2 Penaeus monodon
GTGGAAATAATGTGCTGGGGTGGATAGATGATAGTAAAGAATAATGTTAGACATACTGATGATGAAAGTGATGATTATAATTATGCTGGTAATATAATGGATAAAAATAATGTTACAATGATGGTAATCATCATCGTTATCATCATTATTGTCATTATTATCAACATGCAAATGACGATAATGATAGCAAATAAGACAATACCAATAATGAATAAATACCCATAGTAATGAACAATAGTAGATATAATAGCAAATGCACTATAACATGAAAAACAACTATAACAATAGTCATGATAACATAACAGCAACATAACAACATTGATATAAAGATAAGATGATAAGAAACAGTTAAAGGGAGACCACACTAAGCCAGCTCTTTAAAGACTTGGCAAAGTTATTTCACTGATTTTCTGGTTTGTGCAACAAGAGGCTTGAGAAAAAATGGAGAGTTGCAGCTGCAGAATTGCAATATAGTGAATGTTTTAACCTTCCACCGGCTGGGTATTATGCCCATAATCGTTGACAAAATGGTTGCTTGGCTGTTTTTGTTTCATTTAGCTTTATGTGTGGATTTTATTCTCTCTCTGACTAGACAGACACACACACGCGCACAAGCACACGTACACATACGAGCACACACACACACACAACTACGCATATAAATATATATATGTATATATATATATATATATATATATATATATATATATATATATATATATATATATATATGTGTGTGTGTGTGTGTGTGTGTGTGTGTGTGTGTGTGTGTGTGTGTGTGTGTGTGTGTGTGTGTATGTATGTATGTATGTATGTATGCATATATATATATATATATATATATATATATATATATATATATATATATATATATATATATACATAAAATATATATACATACGTAAGTCTATATATATAAATATTTGTGTATGTATATGTATATATATATATATATATATATATATATATATATATATATATATATATGTGTGTGTGTGTGTGTGTGTTTGTGTGTGTATATATACACATGTATACATACATACACACACACACAAACATACACACACACTTACCACACACACACACACACCACACACCACACACACACACACCACACACACACACCACACACACACACACACACACACACACCACACACACACATATATATATATATATATATATATATATAATATACATATATATATATATATTATATATAATATATATATATATATATATAATATACATATATATATATATATATATATAAATACATATGTATATATGTATTATACATATATATATATATATATATATATATATATATATATATATATGTGTGTGTGTGTGTGTGTGTGTGTGTGTGTGTGTGTGTGTGTGTGTGTGTGTGTGTGTGTGTGACTATGTGTGTGTGTGTGTGTGTGTGTGTGTGTGTGTGTGTGTGTGTGTGAGTATGTATTTATACTCTCTCTCTCTCTCTCTCTTTCCTTCTTTATAATACTCTCCCCTTTTCTCTACTTCTTTCGGAATTCTCCCTTTCCCTCTCTCTCCCCACGTTCGCTTTCGGTTTCTTTTCAACAAAAGCTATACAATAAACCATGAAGGTTTCTCGAGGGAGCGAAATTCCAAAGATTACATTAGATAAAGCGCTCCCCCCTCAGGGCATATTGATAAAATCCACGGGCCCGCACACCAGTTTTAACTATATGAAACCCTTGCGCTCAAAATATTGATGAGGTAAGAAGGTAATATCTCGTTTTCTTTTTGTTTTCGTTTTCCTCTCTCTCCAACATGTGATTATCTCTAATCCTCTGTTTCTATAGTGAAAGTATGGATGTGGTGCATGGTTATGTGATAATACATAGGCATATATATGTATGTATGTATATATACAAACACACACACACACACACACGCATATACACACACACACATAAATAAAAAATGTATATATATATATATATATATATATATATATATATATATATATATATATATATATATATATATATATATATATATGTATATATATATGTGTGTGTGTGTGTGTGTGTGTGTGTGTGTGTGTGTGTGTGTGTGTGAGTGTGTGTGTGTGTGTGTGTGTGTGTGTGGGTGTGTGGGTGTGTCTGTGTGTGTGTGTGAGTGTCTGTGTGTGTGTGTGTATAGATAGGTAGATAGATAGATATAGATATAGATATAGATACACACACACACACACACACACACACACACACAGATATATATGTCTATATATATATATATATATATATATATATATTATATATATATATATCATATATATATATATATATATATATATATTATATATATATATATATATATATATACATATAAATATATATATATATATATATATATATATATATATATATATATATATATATATATGTGTGTGTGTGTGTGTGTGTGTGTGTGTGTGTGTGCATATATATACACACATATATGTACGCGTTTGTGTATATATGTACATATATAT
>NC_051403.1:28557483-28559983 GCF_015228065.2 Penaeus monodon
CTCACCGCCCCCCCCCCCCCCTCTTGTCTGCGTCCCGCGGCGAGTAAAGCGGGGAGTCGCCTGCTATTTGTCTCGTTTTATACCCTTAATCCGCGTGGAGAAAGGGTGAGGATATGGCAGGGGAGAGGGAGAGGGAAGGGGAGAGGCAGAGAGAGAGAGAGAGAGAGAGAGAGAGAGAGAGAGAGAGAGAGAGAGAGAGAGAGAGAGAGAGAGGAGAGAGAGAGAAAGAGAAGAGAGAGAGAGAGAGAGGAGAGAGAGAGGAGAGAGAGAGGAGAGAGAGAGAGGGAGAGAGAAAGGAGAGAGAGAGAGAGAGAGAGAGAGAGAGAGAGAGAGAGAGAGAGAGAAGAGAGTGAGAGAGAGAGAGAGAGAGAGAGAGAGAGAGAGAGAGTTTGAGAGGATAGGAAGGGAAGAAAGGAAGGAAGTAGATAGATAGATAGCTAGATAGACAGTGAGAGAGGGGGGCAGGAAGAGAAAGGGAGATGGAAAGGCAATTATAAGAGAAAAGAATTTTGAATAGATAAAATTTATTTATAGAACAGTGCACATGCCCTGCAAAAAGCCAGGATAAGATGCTATAGCATCTATCCAAGTTGGCTGTGCCTCCATCTATGTAGAGGGCCATCAGTCAGATATTAGCATTATATACATGCCTGAAGTGCTGCGTCATCGTGCCTACACTATTCACATATTGTCTAGTCAGTAAAAAAAAAAAAAAAAAAAAAAAAAAAAAATCACATATTATATAAAAATAAACATAATCAATATGTGTTGGTCTCTTGACAGTGCTGTTTGAGTTATAGGGTGCAGTTTTCTACCAACACAGTAAGTAATGTGTAAGATTATGCGACTTGGGCGCCTTGCACATTTTGCAGTGGTATTATGAGACTGGCTTTGCCTCCACAACTACATCTTGTACATAATGTATAGTGTACTGATATCCTATGTGTAGCCTGGTTTGTGTAACTTGCTCTCTCCGAGACAGTCCATTATAGACTTTATAAGGTTTGTCCATTTCAGATGCCCCTGCAATACTTTCATAATGCCAAATGGTACCATATCCATTTTTCTTGTTTCTCGGTGGTCCATACTTGGCCGTCATAATCTCGAAGACAGCGGATAACATTTGTTTTCATGTGTTTGAGTTAATGGCACTGCATAATATGGCTCTTCGTGAGAAAGTGCTAGTTTAGCACTTGCCACAGGTTGATATTCCTATATGAGAGGGTATCCAGTACAGTTGCACTTATGTGGCTTGTAACAGAGAGAGAGGGAGAGCAGAAAATAGACAAAGGAAGGAACAAACAGACCTAGGAAAGGATGAACAACAGAAGGAAAAGGTAAGTAAATATACCAAAAATATATGAAAAGATAATGAAGCAAGAAACGACAAGATGAAAAGAAAAATGGACAAAGTAAAAAAAAAAAAAAAAAAAAAACGAGCAGATTAATGGATCCCTCGTGGCATGACATTGTTTTGTGATCCCGTAAAAGAGTCTTAACACGTCGTCGTCCGAATCCCTTCCAATGAGCAAGATGTGTTCGAACTCATGGAAGTTTTTTTTTCTTTTCTTTTTTTGTCTTGAAATCCGATTGAAATGTTAATTAACTGAACTGCGTTGAAGTCGTTTGGTTCCCGATTGCTGCCAAGTGCATTTTCTATGTTAATTTTTGTTCCTTTTTTAGGTCTTTTTTCTTTTTTTGCTCTCTCAGTCTTCCATTCAGAGAATTCCGTTGCTAGCTTCTAATTACCGAAAGTTGTTTGTGAAATTAATTAGCATCATTAAGACTCCTTTTCATCGTTATTGGCATTGCAAGAACAGTGAAAGCCGAGATAATGATTATCATTCCACCTTCACTCTATCACATATTATCATTATTATCGTCATCAATTTAATCACCATCACCATTATCCTGCGGTCATTACTATCACCATTAACTCTATTACTATCACTGAATATCATCCTTGTCATTAAGGTTATCATTGATAATACCACTATGCCAGTTTTATTATGATTTTTTTTTAAGGAATAACGCTTATATTTTTTATATTTTAATTATTTACAAAGTTTCTTTTTCCATTAAAAGTTTATGCTTTCATTCCATATCCTTAATTAATTTAATTATCGGTCACTGAGACCGAGAGATTGACAGATAGATATAGAATGAGATAGGTAGGTAGACACATAGAGCGGGAGATAGATAGCTAGAAGATAGACAGATAGAAGGAGAGATAAGGGGAGGGGACTGGCGAGAATAAGGGAACAAGAAGAGAGAGAGAGAGAGAGAGAGAGAGAGAGAGAGAGAGAGAGAGAGAGAGAGAGAGAGAGGGAGAGAGAGGGAGAGAGAGAGAGAGAGGACGAATGAGAGAGAGTGAGAGAGAAAGGGGGGGGGAGAGAGACAGTCAGACAGAAAGACAGAGACAGACAAGCAAACAGACACACAGACAGACAGGCAGGCAGACAGAGCACGACAGAGCAAATACCGAGGTGAAACCAGAGAA
>NC_051403.1:28569983-28574983 GCF_015228065.2 Penaeus monodon
CCTCTCTCTCTCTCTCTCTCTCTCTCTCTCTCTCTCTCTCTCTCTCTCTCTCTCTCTCTCTCTCTCTCTCTATCACTCACTCACTCACTTACTCACTCACTCACTTTCTCTCTCTATCTATCTATCTATCTGTCTATCTATCTATCTATCTATCTATCTATCTCTTTCACTTCCCCCCTCTCAGATTAGTCAGATGTCTTCAATGTCACGCCCTCCAACTAGCAGGGTGACCAATGGGCGGCGTGCCCATGACATCGCCGCTGTACTGACTTAAGCCACGCCCACATCTCTCATGACCTCTGACCGTCGCCTTAATGCAGTGACTATTCCAGAACCATTCCCCATTCCGAATCTCCGTCTGTTGTTGCAAGACATTGATTCCGGAAATCGAGTTTTCTCCACTCTCGACTTGGCGAAGAGTTTCTTACAAGAGCCTGTAGCCAAGGAAAGTCAGCCACTTACCGCATTTTCCACTCACATGGGACACTTTGAATCCCTGAGAACACCTTTTGGGTTATGTAATTCTCCTCGTATCTTCAGTAGATTGATGTCTGTCGTACTCAGTCGTATGATTAACGACCAGGTTATGGTTTACCTGGATGATATTTTAATATGTTCCCATCGATCTCTGAACACGAAAAAAATTACGTCAGGTATTCGACCGTCTTGCAGATGCAAGGCTCACCATAAACTCTAGTAAATGTCAATTCCTTCGATCAAAGCTCGATTTCTTGGGCCATACCTTTAACATGCGATGATATGTTGCCTAGTCAAGGCAAAGTACAAGCCGTGATTGACTTCCGCCGACCGCAAAACCAAAAGGACCTAAAGTCCTTTCTCGGTCTTTCCGGCTTTTATAGACCGTTTATCAAGGGTTAAGGTTCTATTACGGAGCCCCTCACGACTCTCCTGAAGAAAGACGCACCGTTCGATTGGAGCACAGAGACAGGGGATTCTTTTCTGCGACTGAAGGCATTACTAGTTAACTCCCCTGTTCTGGCCTTCCCTAATTTCGAGTGGCCCTTCGTACTCACGACAGACGCATCTAACGTAGGGTTAGGTGCCACGCTTCACCAGAAGGTAGATGGTAAGCTTCGCCCCATTGCCTTTGCAAGCAGGTCCCTGAAACCTGCAGAGCGGTTGTCTCATACTAATGACCGCGAACCATTAGCAATTACCTTGGTACTCCATTTCCGGGAGGATAAGTCCGATATGCGAAGCTTAGCCTCGCCCGGGCTATGCCATGAGGGGAGCCCGGCCTGTGTCGACTAATGCCGACTCGCTCACGTGTGTCAGCTGGTGCAGACTTGGCTGAACCTAGTCCGTACCCCCCGTGGTGCCCAGCCACAGCAGTAACCTCCAGGCGACAGTTGCAACTTCTCGCGCCTGGGCGGGGCGCGAACCGCCGACCCCTCGGGTGAGAGGCCGACACGTTACTACTGTACTAGCCCGGAGGCTTCATTTCCGGGAGTGGCTATAAGATTGATGTGCACACCGACCACTGGCCCCGAGGAGGACGAGTGGGGGTGTGTGCCGAGCGGTCTCAGAGTGGTCAGATGTCTTCAATCTCACGCCCTCCAACTAGCAGGAATGACCAGTAAGGGCGGCGTGCCCATGCTATCGCCGCTGTATTGACCTAAGCCACACCCACATCCCTTATGACCTCTGACCGTCGCCTTGACCCGTACAGGCACTCTACCTCGAGTCACGGTCCCGTTCGGACGCTGACTCCACCCGAGGGCCACCCTCCAGGGCCATGGCCTTTTCGGGCCAACTCGCTGCCCAGTCTCTGGTCCTGCACAAGCCGGCCACTTGGTATCATCAGCCCCCGCTCACGCTACGTTACCAACCTCCTTCACCACCAGGAAACACTGAAACCAGACCGTGAGTTTAAGTCAACCAAACCCCTGAGAGATTGGTGGTCAGCAGTGGTATCAAGACCCTGACCCCTCTCTCTCTCTCTCTCTCTCTCTCTCTCTCTCTCTCTCTCTCTCTCTCTCTCTCTCTCTCTCTCTCTCTCTCTCTCTCTCTCACTCTCTCTCTCTCTCTCTCTCTCTCTCCTCTCTCTCTCTCTCTCTTAGATTTTATAAAACTATTGATCATCATAATGATGATCAATAATTATGATAATAAGTTATAATGATAAAAACAAAAGCAACAACAACAATAATGACGATAATAATAACAATATTATTATTGATAAAAATAATAATAATAATAACAGTGGTAATAATAGTAGCAGTAGTAATAAAAATAGTAATTACTAGTAAGAGTAGTAGTAAAAGGAGGAGGAGTATCAATGATAATAACAATGATAATAATAACAATAATAATAATGATAATAATGATAATGGTAATAATAATAATAATAATAATAATAATAATAATAAAAATAATAATAATAATTAATTATTATAATAGTAATAATAATAATAATAATAATAATAAATAATAATAATGAATAATAATAATAATAATAATAATAAAAATAAAAATATAATAATGATAATGATAATAATAATAATCATAATCATAATAATGATCATAATAATGATAATAATAATAATAAGGATAATAATAATAATAATTATTATTATTATTATTATTATTATTATTATTATTATTATTATTATTATCATTATTATTATTATTATTATTATTATTATAATAGTAATAATAATAATGATAATAATAACAACAATAAATAATGATAAAAATGATAATGATAATAATAATAATAATAATAATAATAATAATAATAATAATAATAATAATAATAATAATAATATAATGATAATGATAATAATGATAATAATAATAATAGTACGAATAATATTAATGATAATGATAATAATGACAATAATTATATTAATAATGATGATGCTAATAATAACAAAAACAACAACAACAACAACAACAAAACAATAAAATAATAATAATTATTATGATTATTATTATTATTATTATTATTATTATTATTATTATTATTATTATTATTATTATTATTATTATTATTATTGTTATTATTATTATTGAATTATTATTATTATTATTATTATCATTATTATTATTATTATTACTGTTATTATTATTATTATTATTATTATTATTATTATTATTATTATTATAACAATAATGATAATAATAGTAATAATAATAATGATGATATTAATGATAATGATAAGAAGAAATGAAATAAAAAGAAGAATAGTAAATACAATAATTACAATAAAACGATGATAATAATAATAATAATAATAATAATAATAATAATAATAATAATAATAATAATAATAATAATAATAATGATGATGATGACAAAGATAATAATGATGATAATAATAAAGAAAATAATGATGATAATAATAATAATTAAACTTGATCTTAATAGTCCTAGTAATTCCATATCAGTTTCTCTCTTCTTCCTCTCTCCTTTCCTTCCCTATCTCCCTCATTCTCTTTTCTACCTTCTTCATCACCCCACTTCATCTCCCTCTCTCTCCTCTCTCTCTATCTCCTTTTTTTTTCTCCGCCATCGCCTCCCTCTCTCCATCCTCTCATATTCATCTTTATCAAGTTCTCTTTCTCCCCCCCCCCCCTCTCTCTCTCCTTCCATCTTCTAACTTTCACCCTCCTCATCCTCTCCCTCTCTTCCTCCCCTTCATCCACTTCTCTCTCTGTTTCTCTCCCTGTCTTCTCAGTCTTTCCCTCTCACTCTCCTCTTCCCCCTCCCTCACCCTCTCCCTATCTTTTTTCCCTGTTCCCTCACTTCCTCCCTTCTACATCTCCCTCGCCTTCTCCCTCACCTTCTCCCCATCCTTCTCCCTCTCCATCTCCATCTCCCTCACCCTCTCCTTCTCCCTAACTGTCTTTCCTTGTTCTCTCACCTTCTCCCCTCGCCCTCTCCCTCTCTCCCCCTCCCCCTCTCCCTCCCCCTCTCGCCGGCCCCGCAGGAGGGAACCCAAGTAGAGACACAATGCCTTCTCTGATTACCTTAGGGACAGAATCCTGCTTGTTTGAGTGTCGACATTAATACGACACATACACGGATATACGAACACATGATTTACATACACATACGCACACGTGATTGTAGACAGACACACGCACACATTTTTTTTCATGTGCACACACGCGCACATAATTTTACATACACACATATACACAAAATTTGACATGCACACACATACACAAAATTTGACATGCACGCACGCAAATATGACTGTACATGCACACACCGCACTTGCATACACATCCATGTTCACACATACGCCTGCACAAGTATAGAGAGAGAGAATGAAAGAGCGAAAGCGAGAGAGAGAGAGAATGAAAGAGCGAAAGCGAGAGAGAGAGAGAAATAGAGAGAAAGAGGGTGGGTCCCGATGGTCCTGTTATTTTTATGTCTTTTTAATGTTAGATCATGTCATCGATTCCTCCTTCTCATGCAGACAGTCATACTCATACTCAGCGTACATGCACATACACACGCGCGCGCACACGCACACACATACACACACCTGCCGAACCCCGAGAGTGGCTAAAAAGGTCTTATCCACCGCCCCGGAAGGCCAAGTCAGCATCGCCCTTAGAGCCACTTGACTTAAGGATGAGAGTCCCTCATTTCCCCGGCTTCAGCACAGAGACGGAGAGCAATTTGGTGATAATGATTGCATCTTGAGGGGGGAGGGAAGAGGGGAGAGGGGGAGGGGGGAGGGAGGAGGGGAGGGGGAGGGAGGAAGGGAGAGGACTTAGGAATAGGGAAGGGGGCGAGGGAGGGGGCGAGGGAGGGGCGAGGGAGGGGGCGAGGGAGGGGGCGAGGGGTGCGCAGGAGGGGGAGGGGGGAAGGCAGGGAGCTTAGGAAGAAAGGAGGGGCTTAGAAGGGGCACAGCGGCTTGGGTTCGGGTGGGGAAGAGGAGCCTCGAAGGGGAGCTGGAGGTGGCTTGGCCGGGGGGGGGGGGGGGAGCTGGCTCGCGAGGGCGTGCAGGGGTACACCTTACATA
>NC_051403.1:28602483-28614983 GCF_015228065.2 Penaeus monodon
CCATAGGTTCTCCACCAGCCTTTAACAGTTCAGCTGGGATGCCGCAGATATCTGCTGCTTTACCATCTTCAGCTTCCCTGACTTCAGTCAGGTAGGGTGAATCCTCACTGATGGATGGGTCTTGCAAAGGAATCTTTACACTACCCACATCCAAGTTAATTGTTGGTGGATCAACCTGGTACAACTGCTCAAAATACTCAGCCAACACCTACACACCCCAACGGGATCTGAGATTATCTGGCCACTTGCTGAGCGGACTGCAGTCCTCTGTGAGGAGGGCTTGGAGTTCAGCTTTCTTAGGGGTTGGTAGGCAAGATGAAGGTCATTACTAGGAAATGGTGTTCGCCCTCCTCTGCAAGATTCCTGATAAACTGTTCCTCGTCCCTTCTCAGCTGTGATCTAGTCCTGCTCACCAGGGAACAATGCAAGTCGCGATCCCCTGACAGCCGAGCCGTGCAACAAGTATATGTGGCTTCCAGTGTCTCCTGTGAGATGAAATTCTGTCTTGCTCTTGGGCATTCACCAATCGATTCTTTGGCTGCATCGAGCGTTCCATGCTTGGAGGTGTCCCAGGGATGAACAGGGCCCATAAAGCCCCTGAGTGCTGCAAACAACCAGACTAGTAAACCCCCGGGCACACTCACCCTCTCTCAGTCTCTCCACATGAAACACTCTAGGGTGTTCATTGGGGCGACAGGGGGTTCTGAAGTGGACCCGGAGAGTAGCCACAACTTATCTATGAATAGTTCCACAGAACTCGGCGCTCCGATGTCCCCTGCAGTTCTGGAGGTCCAACGGTGCTGGTCAGAACTCTGATGCCAAGAGCCAGAAATCCTCAGTTTCTGTGACCTAGCAAATTCCCGGAAAAGGAAGTTATTCTCATTGCCAGCATTAGTTCCTGAGCCATAAGGACCAAAGAGCAAGACGTTCCAAGCCCCCACCTGGGGTTTAACTCGGGCAGTCACTCCGGGTGGACGCCACCTCTGCCACCCCCACCGACACTGCCCCATATAGCAAGGGTTGGCTGGCTGCAGGCCCCATAATCCACCTGTGGGGGTTCCATGGGCTCTGTTCCACAGCCTCACGCCAATTTGGCGGCCGTCGGGACCCAAACGGGACGACGGGGAACCCCCGCTCCCAGACCGAGTTCCGGTGGGAACCACATCCTGCCATACTTCCTGGGTAAGAGGGGCGTTTGCCTCCCCCAACACCAACAACTATACGTTTTGCTGCCAGTTGGGTTTTCTTAAAGAGGCGGACTGGCAAGCCTGCCTCCTCACAGCCATCCATTAAACCCAAGGGGCTCGGTGGCACACACACACACACACACACACACACACACACACACACACACACACACACACACACACATATATATATATATATATATATATATATATATATATATATATATATATATATATATATATAATATATATATATATATATATATATATATATATATATGTATATATATATATATATATATATATATATATATATATATATATATATATATATATATATATATATAATCACACATATAGATAAGTAGGTAGGAATATTGTAGCTATATTTCTCCTCATGTGCTTTTATGTGTATGTATACAGTAATGTATACTAATCAGCATATAGATGTGCATTTATATGAACTATTGATATATGTTTTAGCGAATACCTGCTGTCATAAAAAAAAATCGGCAAAAAGAAGTGCATTTTAGCCCGCGAATCGTAAGCCCCGCCCCCTCATGACGTCATCGATGTCGTGTCAACAAGAGGTAAACAAAGTGACATGGTCATCCCTTCCCGATGAAAGCGACCGGTTTATCGTTATTTTTGACTCGAAATGGAGACTAAAATTGCGATAGTGACTCTCTTCTGCGTCCATCTGGCCTTTGAGACTGTCCTAGCTGCTAACCAGATCAAAGGACTCGATGATGCTATACTATTTCGACTTACTTGGCCGGGATCGGAAAACAGTCTGTTGGTAAGATAACATTTTTTATGTCATTTTATTTTTTATCTATTTACCGCAATTTTACAATAAGTGATTTATAGGAAATATGTAAAAATATCAGTTGATGAGCGTAGTGTTTCTTGTTTTCGTCCGTGTGTCGTATTTAGGGAGAAAAAAGTAATACATTAATTGAACTTTATATTTTCATTTCCGTATTTTCGGGTTTCTTTTATAATCCATTCGTGTATGAATTCTTATCAGTGCTTTCTCTTTCTACTGTTTTTATTTTCCTTCGTGTTTTTCTTTGCTTTTCTCCCCCCCTGATCCTGTTTTCCTTATTTTTCTCGTTTTTTAAATCCCTTTTTCATACATTTTATATATCTTCTGTTATCTGATATTCTTCCTGTTCTGTCAAACACTGAGTGGATTACAAACTATTGTAAGAAGAAAACATGGAGGAAATTGTGTAAAACTGTAATGGGTCAAACATTATACAGGAAACCTAAAGAGGTCAGTTGATGAGCATTAATTGGGCAAATGTTATACTACAGTAGATATTATGAGTTTAGTTACACCAGAGTGTTAGTGTTAATTAGATGCAAAAAAAAATTGTGTGTTTATTAATTAGACTTCTTTTTTAAGTAAATAATTTTGAAATGTATTTTTTTCATGTGTGTATGTTGATTGAAACTGCAACATAAGGTATATGATATCCTGAAACAGGTGTAAGTAGTTATCTCAAATTAGGGGTATTTCATATAGTAGAGAAATATGTGTAATAAGAGCTATTTAGCTCTTAAAGATAATGTTATATTTTGTATGAAATTAATCCACAGTCTGCATGAATATATTCAGTCCTTAGTCAGGTATTTAATTGGATATGAATAAATAAACTTTTTATGCATATATGCATTTCAAGAAATTTTCTTGAATCCATTAGGTGATTTCTTAATATCTGTTTAAAACATACTTTTTATGGCAAACAGTTTCATTTTCTCTTACTCCACTCTAACAGTAAATTTTAGTCAAGCCAAACCACTGTAAATACAGTACTCCCACTTTAAGCATCCACAGGTGTCAACTACTCTACTCTTTTCAAATAATTTCTCCACCCCTGCAATTCATACCCAGTTTTTCAAATTTCACCAGAGCAGTTTTTGGTTGTTAATATTGAAGCACTCATTCATGTCAAATACATACCACAAAATAAAATTTCAAAGCTGAAAGAGGTTTTATATCCAGATAATTTTGGATGGCTACCCAAAAGCATTTTTTTTCCATTGTTTCAAGTCAATTAGTACTTTCTAATTTCTCTTTTCTTATTTGTTTTCTTTCAGGAATCACCTGACTATGAAAAGCTTGTTATGACAACTCCCAACAATGAACAGTACCAGTGTCTCATCCCAATAAACTATGGAGATGATGGGGTGAGTTTAATGAAATGGAGTATCAACTTTATTAAATTAGAAATAGATTTTAGATGAAGAATGTAAACTTCACATGGTATATTAGTAGCAAAAAGCTAATTAGAATGATACATTATTAAACATGAAATTACTGTTGAAAATTAAACCCCAGACTGTAAATGATTCTGCATTTTCTATATTCAAAGTATAGAATTCTATTCTTTCTTTTCTGTTGTTTGCTGTAGTAGTGATGCTGTGTGCTTTGTTTGCAGGATGATGCAGATATCTACACAGGACCAAATCCTCTGACATTGTTGATGCCGTTGTTTAAGAAGCAGACATGCAACTTGTGGGTGAGTTCTGCTGCTGCCTTACTCGGTCCATTTTTCTTTTTTTCTCTTATTATTAGATATTAAGAAATGCATACATACTCCTACATATTTATATTTCCATGCATGTACCTACATATACATGTTTAAAGCCACATACAGACAAGTGCTCGTACCTCATGGAATCCTATCTCCCATATTTCGAGTTTCATGTAACTGTTCAAATTCAATCTCATCTTTAGCACATAGGTGGCTGTTCCATTATTTAATAGTTCTTATGGAAAATTGAATTGTTTAATATACTAACATTGTACTTTTTTACTTTTGTTTGTGACTTATTGTTCTTTTTCTTGTTCTTGTTTATGACTTATTGTTCTTCTTGCATTGATCTGCAATAATATACATCTATATCCCCTCCTCTCTCTCTCTCTCTCTCTCTCTCTCTCTCTCTCCTCTCTCTCTCTCTCTCTCTCTCTCTCTCTCTCTCTCTCTCTCTCTCTCTCTCTCTCTCTCTCTCTCTCTCTCTCTCTCTCTCTCTCTCTCTCTCTCTCTCTCTCTCTCTCTCTCTCTCTCTCTCTCTCATGAGTTAACACACACTCTCCCCACACACACATCCATATATACAATTATGTATATGCATCCATATATGTTTAAGTCTCTCATGTATTGTTCTGTAATGTAAATCTAGCCACATCTTTATTTACTGCATTCCCTGTAAGCCTAAGCTTGGTACACTCCCCCCTCTATAGTTGGAGTCGTACTGGACCTACGAGCTGTGCCATGGCATTCACCTGAAGCAGTACCGTGAGGAGCGAGAGGGCAAGTCACCTCGAAGGCAGGAATACATCCTTGGTGTCTTGTCCATGGAAGAGCTACGTATTGCAGGCATGTTAGGGGGTTTTGCATTTGTATTAGCTCCATAATTTTTAGCCATCTGTTCAACAGTTAAATGCCCCTGATCAACCTGACTTTTAAATTTTAACCCACTCACACCAGATGATGTCTTGTCACATCATGATGTAAAATTCACTGATCTCAGATGACATCTAAACACATCATGAGCCCATTTCCAGTTGGCTGGGATGACACCGCAGGAGCCCAGCCATGAGGAAGACAATATCCCACAAACAACACACACCAGTGCATTCCAGTCACAGAACTTTACTAGAAATTGGGTTAATCAATCCCTATGATATTAAATGCTCTCCCCCATTGTGACAGTTGCAACCCTATTTGCATATCTAGCAACCCTCCTTCAATGCCCACTCTTCATTACCCCCTTCCCTAACTGCAGAGGCCAAGCTAGATGAGGAGCTGAAGGCTAACCCCAACCCAGTCATCCCCACCACCAAGATTGAAGGAATGGACATGCCCTACTTTATGATCAACTACACTGATGGAACCATTTGTGACCTCACGAGAAAGCCGCGCGTCAGTCACATCCTCTTCGTGTGCTATGAGAAAGGCCGCCACGACATTCACAGCATCAAAGAGACATTTACATGTGAATACGAGATTGTTGTGCTCTCGCCCAACATCTGTCAGCATCCTTTCTATAGGTGGGTTGGAGAAAAATAAAAAAACAGGGAATAAGGTAAAGGTTTTTTTATGTATGTGTGTGTATATTTGTAGGTGGATTTATATGCTTGAGAGTAATTGTACAGTGGATAGGCCTGAAAAAGAGATATCAAAGGGTATCCTTTGGTGTTGTCTTTTTTCTTTTTCTTATTTTTTTTCACATTCTGATCATCCATTTCATTCTTCCTTTTGTCTGTGATCAGAATATCTGTTTCTAGCATTTTATGTCTCAATTCTGATATATAAAAAAATTATTGTTAACACCCTCTCCCTCCTGACTTGCTTTACTAAGATTCTTACCAACACTACCAACTGGTTAAAGCAAGTATTCATATTTCTTCTCATTTCCTTTTTTTGTCCGTTTTGTCCACTACCATTCTTTCTATTTCTTTATTATAGAAATATGTGCTTGTGTCCTCTCATCCTTGCTTATGCTGTGATATATTATGTTAAATTTTTACTTTCTTGATATTATTCATAACCTTATTTTTATTTAATTAAACATATTTGTTATTTAATTTTGTGCTGTGCTTTTCATTTCCTCGTTTGTATTTACCTAGTTTTACGCAAACACCCTTTTTCATATACTTGTGTGATTCATTTTCCCTTTTTTTTATACTCAGTATTGATTTACTTCATCATATTTATTAAATGAATTCTATTGATTTCTACCCACATCATTTACCTCAGTCTCAATATCAAGGGGATATTCTCCTGAACTTACCTATCCTTATTCAGATCAACACACACATATCACACATTCCACATTTATTCCCACTTCTCTTGTGTATAACCACCTCAACTAATTTAACAAGGAAAGAAAGGAAGCCAACTGAAGCCTCCTCCCGCTTTCACCCACAGGCCACGGGAGCTTCCTCAGACGGACCTCCACTGTATTCCAATGTCAGGCGCTCCCAAGAGGCCACGGAACCTGCGGAGGATAGAAACAGAGAGCCTCAAGATGCGTTCCAATGGGGCTATGGTTAGTTGCCGACCCAGGGAAGGGAAGGGATGCGGATTGAGAAGGCTTTGGAGGGCTTGGGCATGTGATTGTGATTGTTGTTGTAATTATTAGGAGGAGGATGCTAGATTGTGTCTTCCACTTTTTTAGGGATAAATGGCAGGGTATTATGCCATGAGAGATAGTTACTAGATTTTTTTTTATGGTGATGTTATTGTTGTAAGAATTTTGGGGTAAGAGGAGCAATTCAACTAATAGGTTTTCCCCTTTATTGTTATTATCAGCATTATTATTTTTGTTGACATTGTTATAATCATAATTATTGTATTATTCATATATTTTTGTTACTCTGAATATTAGTATTATAAGCATTATCATAATTATTGTTATTGTTATTATCATTCTGATTTTTCTTGTAATCATCAGCAATTTAATCACTTTGTCTCTATTAGAGAAAGATTTTTTTTTTTCCCCACTGACTACAAATTACTCTTTCTGTCTCTCTCCCCCTTTTTATTTGTAGCTGAGCGGAGTTTCATCCAGTGGCTCCATAAAACTCGAGGTAGTGGACGATCCCGACCACCCCAGTATAGCCTCCGTTACCCCTGAACCCCCTGCCAAGCTCTCCCTCTTCCCCCCCCAGCCAGCCATTGATCAGAAGCTCGTGCAGGACTTCCTCAATGGTGAATACTGCCTGCATGGGGTAAGTGAAAAGCGATTTCTCAAGGGAGACATAGGAGGTCTTTAGTGTGGTTTTGACAAGAGCAGGCTTGTGTGTTGTGATTTTTTATATTTTTTTTTTTTTGTTTCATTTAATCTTTTTATTTTCTTGCTGATATTTCTTCAATTCAGTTGAAGAAAGAAGAGGATTTTTTTGTTGTAATCATTTTGTTCTTTTTTAGATTTGGGTATACATCCCCCCCACCCCACATAAACATTTAAGCTCTTGGAGACCCACAGTTTCTTATATCTTCTTTATCTTTTTTCTTCTTAACTCATTCTCCCTCACCTTCCCTACCCCAGGGCTCTGGATGGTGGAAGTACGAGTTCTGCTACGGGCGGAAAGTGGAGCAGTATCATGAGGACCGTGACGGAACTAGAACCGTAATCCTCTTAGGGCAGTTTGACGTGGAGGGCCATCGTGCATGGATACAGAAGGTAAGCTTAACCCATTCACACTGAGTAAAATTTCAGTTAAGTCAGGCAAGGACAGGCATCCAAATACTGGACACTACATATATCTAGGCAATTGTCCAGCTTGTGGTTCGGTGCCCTCATCTTAGCAGTCAGGAAAGTGACCTATGATGGAATGAGGCATCACCTATCATCTGTATTTATTGGTAATGACATAATAGAACATTACCAGTCACCAGTAGGTTAAAGAGGTGCAGATATATGGGGAGAAATTAGAACTTGTGGTGTGGACGGATGAATTTGATGGAACAGACATAGGGTTGAAAAGACATGAGGTAGAGGGGTGAAAAAGGTAAGGCAATACAGGGTAGGAATAGGTAGAAAAGTGCAAGTCAGTAAAGGAATGAAGAGAGTGAGATTGGGTGCAGAAGAGATAATGTCTTATCATATCATGGCTGACCATTCCTTGTGCCATGATGACAGCCCATCACATCACACATGTCAAGCCTCCTCTAAGTTGTATGTACTAAACAGTTGCTCACTTGTTTGGCCTTGGCAAAAGCATAGAGAGTGGGGGTAAATTTGCTTCCCATGCTTCTAATTTTTCTCTCAAACAGATGACTCCATGTGCACCCAACATATAGTTTGGTTTGGCACCAGGAGCACATGTCATGAGTAGCTCACAGAGAAACGTGGAAAGATGGGAAGGGAGAAAAAAGAAATGAAGTTAGACGTCAGACAGAGTGAACGTGTGTTGCATAATGTCTAAGGATGGATAAAGGAGGAAAGGAAGGAAGAGGAGGATGTTTGATAGATTTCATAATAAGAAGAGAATAGAGAGGAGAAGAGAGAAAGGTGAAAGAAAGAGCAGGTTCATAAGTAGATTGCCAGTGGCATATATATATATATATATATATATATATATATATATATATATACACACATATATATATATCTATATATATCTATATATATCTATATATATCTATATATATCTATATATGTATATATGTATATATGTATATATATATATATATATATATATGTATATATATGTATATATATGTATATATATGTATATATATGTATATATGTGTATATATATGTATATATATATATATATATGTATATATATATGTATATATATATGCATATATATGTGTATATATAATATATATTTTGTGTATATATATATGTATATATATATATATATATATATATATATATATATATATATATATATATATATATAATATATATATATATATATATATATATATATATGCAATGTATCTAAACCATTTTAGATAGTTTAAATAGGAAAAATAGGAATGTAGAAGACTTCCTTTCTCATGCCAATTGACATCACTTCTTTTCCAGCACCCAGAGAAGGTGTACAAACCTGGCAGGAGGTATGTGTCACACTTCTACTCTGGGGGCACAACATGTGACCTGACGGGCAGACCACGTCAAGTTGAAGTCAAGCTCAAGTGCAAGGAGTCACAGAGGTGTGTGGGTGAAAGTGTTGTTTTTCTTCACATTTGCATGTAGACTCAATGAAATTTTTGCTCATTAGGGATGACAGGACAAGATGTGTTGTTTTGCAATGGTGATTTTCCTTTTTTTTTCAATGAATCATTACATAAATTTTCTTTTATTTCATGTTCATGTTTTGGGTACTGAAAAAGTGCTTCTTACTTTCTGACAATTGCATATTTAATATATTCTTACAAAATCTCTTTTTCTTCAAAAATATAAAGTCTTATAAATATATCTAAGCTGTTCCTCTTTTTTTCCCTCCATTTCTCCCTCTCTCCCTCCCCCTCCCTGAAATAAAAGCTTTACTACATCAAACTTACTAAGTTGGAGGGGCAGGTAATTCCAAGAGGTTTTCAGTCTTGCTCCATATTCTTCAGTACTGTAGCAACCCCTGATAACTGATACCTATTAGTTGGTACCTGGTACTCCTTGCCTGCTCTTCTCTAAGTGTAGTAGTGTTATCCTCAAAGTCAAGATGGATTGCTAAGTTTTTAATTGTTCACTTTTCATGTTTTATTCTGACTGGCATCATGCATCTGCACTTTTTTTCTTTCCTTTTCTTGTCTTTCTTTCTTGCAGTTGCTTGTTCCTTCAGTTTATAATAACTGAACTTTTTCTTGCTCTTTGGTTCATCGTATGTGGAAACTGTGATTATGAAAATGTAGAATGGCCCTTTAATAGACCACATTTGCATTTAACAAGATACAGAAGATAGAAACTGAATATCAGTTTATTATTTTAGAATTGCATTATTTTATTAGCGTATCATTTGATTGTTGTTTTTTGTTATCTTGGATTTTTTTTTTTTTTATGGGGGGGTTGAATTTTAACATATTTTTTTTTTTTTTTTTTTCCCATCTCTTCCCATTTTTGTAGTCTGAAGTGTCTGCTTGTGATTGTGATGATAGAGAACTTTTGACAAGATTGAACCATTTTGAAATGTTTTGCTCTGTATGATCCTACTCTTCTCTCCTTTAATTCCCTTATATTTCTTTTTCTTTCTTTCTCCCATTTCATTCATATCCTCTTCCTTTTTCCTCTTCCTCTTCCCTTAATTTCCATCTTCTGTTCCTGCTCCCTTTTCACCCTCTCTCTCCTTCTTCCCCTTTCCTCTCTTCCTCCCCCCCTTTCCCCCTCCTTTTCCCCTTGCTTCTGTTCTTCCATTTTCTGATTTTCTCTTCATCTCCATTTCTTCCCCTTCATTCCCTTGCAAACCACCTCAATTTAAATTTCCTCCTTTTCATTCTTTCTCTTTCGCCCTACTCCCCTCCCTTCCTCCTCCCTCTCCTCTCCCTTTACCTCTACGATCCAGATGACATGATCATCACATCATGAAAAAATTTGGCTTGAGGGATGGGTGATGTGAACATGCCATCAGGGGAAAATTTGGCTAAGGGCCAGGTGATGGGAACTTGCCGTCATGAAAATTTTGGCTGAAGGCCAGGGTGACGGGAATGTCTTGTCATGAGTGCACGAGGCTCTTTGAGGTGATTATACTCAGTGGGCTCATAGGAAGGAGCCTTCACATTATTTCCATTGATTAATGAGTGTGGAATGTACCATCCTGGAGGAGCGTTAGCTCCAGGGAGGTGTTTTTTCCATGTTCAGCATCCTATTCCTGCCCACTGTGACTGGCAGCAGATTGTATTATGGCACAAACAACAAAGTATTACTTACTGACGTCATTATTTCACTGGGTTATTGAGTATCTAGAGAGATATGGAGTCTGTGTAAGGAAAACAGTCTATTACCATCGGGATAAAGCAAATCAAATGACAAATATAGACATTGGAAAATGGCAAAAAAGCTAAAAACACTTCTGAAGAAAAAGAGAAATAACATTCCAAATGGAAGGCATGGAGTTTTGTCACCACACGCAAAAGTTTGTATGCACCTGGCCTGATAGCCATGTACTTGACAGACTGGCTGCTTAGTAAGCCTAATGCCCGTATTTCATGCCACATGATGGCAATGAAGCATCTGGAGCCAATGGGTTAATTATCTCCCTTCCCATCTCTTCTTTCCCTATTCTTCCTCCTATTCCATTTCTACTCCTCTTAATATCAATATATTTTAATTTTTGAAACCTGCAAACCTCCAAAAGACATAATTGTCATTAATAGTCATGGTGAGTTATTACATTCATACAGTATTAATTACTGAAGTGCAAGAATGTTATTAGATACATTATTTGATAGTATTGTTAGATTTGTAATTTTATAACATATCTTAGCAGCATTCTTTATGAACTTTTGCTTAATCATTTTGTTTCTTTTCATTTGTACTGGAAGCTATTCCTCCTGTCATCTCTCTCTCTCTCTCTCTCTCTCTCTCTCTCTCTCTCTTCCTCTCTCTCTCTCTCTCTCTCTCTCTCTCTCTCTCCTCTCTCTCTCTCTCTCTCTCTCTCTCTCCTCCTCCTCTCTCTCTCTCCTCTCTCCTCCTCCTCTCTCCCCTCCCTCCCTCCCCTCCCTCCCTCCCTCCCTCCCTCCCCTCCCTCCCTCCTCCTCCTCCCCTCCCTCCCTCCCTCCCTCTCTTTTTTTCTCTCTTTTTTCCTACAGTACCCTGAAAACAGAATAATTTTTGGCTTTTGCTACAGGAAACTGCAGTACATGTAATTTGGTTTAAATATTTGAGTATAGTTGACAAAGCCACTATAGCTACATAGAATAAGGAAACTTTTGCCTTCTAATACTTTAGTAAATCTAATATGTTTAAGAGAATTGTCTTTGAAGACATTTAATGATATGCACATAATCAGATAAATGTAATATACTGGAAATCTAAAGAATGAATCTTGACTTTTTTTCTTTTTCTTCATATTTTGAGGTACTTTACTTGTGAAATTTTTATTTTATAGAGAACAATTTCACCTTTGTTTTGTTATTATTTTTTGTTTCTGTGAGGACTTGAATACATAGAGTTCAAATTCATATGTGCAGAAAAAAATTGCTTTTGAAAACTTTTCAAATTTTAATGCAGTAAAGTCAGAATATCTATGAAGTAGTTTTAGTGGGTTTCTTATGAATTTAATTCCTTATCAGTAATATATCAGTATATATTTCTTGTCACATACATGATAAAGAGGAAAAATGTATTTTTTAATTCATTCCCATTTTAATTATAAAAGTTCCTTATTATTTTATTTTTTGTATGAGTGTTCCCCCTTTTCATCATGCTTATGAAACATGTGACATTTATATTAAAAAGGTTTGCATGAGAATAACAGTTTCACATGGTTGGCTGTGTTAATAAGCTTTATACATCATAATCTTCATAAAGATCTACATATTTATCATATAGTGTATGATATATATATATATATATATATATATATATATATATATATATATATATATATATATATATATATATATATATATATATATATATATATATATATGTATATTATGTTGTTGAAGGATTTAAGATTGAAGCATTGATTATGTATCTTGCAGTTTAACCCTTTTCCGACGGGTAGTATTCATAGTGGCCCGGGCCTCGCTGCCGGGGGCTTATATCGTCGCCCTAGCATGCGCGACCACTCATGCCAAATACCAGCATCCCATGCCGTTTCTTCGTAATACTACGAAGATATGT
>NC_051403.1:28619983-28632483 GCF_015228065.2 Penaeus monodon
TTTATATGTGAAATTGATAAATACTTCATTCATTACTTTCTGTGACAGAAAAGAAAAACTTGTGAATAAAATTGGTAAAAGCCTGATTGAAGGAGGGAGGTGGTTCCTACGAAATCAACCCCCCCTCCCTCGCATTCATTTCCCTGGTGTATAATGACTTCATGAGTTAAGAACCTTTTGAATATTATGATGGCAACAACTCAGTCTTATGACGCGCTCCAGCCAAGGTACATAACACTTTGTATATCATTTGATATTGTGCTCTTTCACTCTCGGTTCGTCAGTAACTAAATGCTCGAAGACATATGATGATAAATTCCAGGGCAGGCAGGGTTTTAAAGGTTGTTGTAAATGACATCTTCCATGCCATTTTTTGAGTAGAAACCTATTGTATGTATAGATATATAGATATATTTTTTATGCTGTGAGTGGTTCAAATTCTTTTGTGTGTAAACTTGTTATATGTCTGCAGACTTGATGTGAGTGAATAAATTAAGAGATCCTCCTAAGTTTGAATTTTATTTCATAATATCCTTTTGTCCTTTCCTTCTGAAATCCATTGTTGGAGATATGGTGTGTAATCATATCCTTGTATCTCTTTGCCCATCTCTTGCTCTCCTCTCTCTCTCTCTCTCTCTCTTTCTCTCTCTCTCTCTGTCTCATTCTCTCTCTCTCTCTCTCTCTCTTTCTCTCTCAGCGCCCCGCCCAGGCGCGAGAAGTTGCAATTGTCGCCTGGAGGTCACTGCCGTGGCTGGGCACCACGGTAGAGTAATGACTAGGTTCAGCCGAGTCAGCACCAGCCCCTCATGGCTCTTGCGCTTCCTCTGTCTCCATCT
This sequence comes from Penaeus monodon, assembly GCF_015228065.2. Classification (NCBI taxonomy): domain Eukaryota; kingdom Metazoa; phylum Arthropoda; class Malacostraca; order Decapoda; family Penaeidae; genus Penaeus; species Penaeus monodon. The sequence goes on from NC_051403.1 coordinate 28,620,820, forward strand.
CCATCTCTCTCTCTCTCTCTCTCTCTCTCTCTCTCTCTCTCTCTCTCTCTCTCTCTCTCTCTCTCTCTCTCTCTCTCTCTCTCCCTCTCCTTTTTCCTCTCTCACTCGCTCTCCCCTTGCATACCGTTTTTAGCTAAAGGCATCACATTTCTGGTCTGTCTATTTAAAACCTAACCTAAAAATGTATAAAAAGCCCCTTACAAGCTTTACATAACATTACTTGCTTAAGTGAAAATACAAAGTTTTAGTGTACATATATTCATTATTGTGTGACAGCCATCTGTGGAGAATGAGTCTGACTGACTCTTGTAAACTATGTTCCAGTGAGTAAATGGACGTAATAAAGTCGTTCTAGATCCTTGTCATTCGAGGTATGAAGGACCTCTGATGGAGGGTACCAAGGTATAAAGAGAGTATATTTTCTTGGGGCACTCAAAGAGCTGAGAACCAGAGTGTCCAGAAATGCAGCGTTGTACAATACATTGTACAATAACGTGACCCCTGCCATGTCCTGACAGTTGTTGAAGGCAGTGAGTTCAACGAATCACATCGGTTGATGATGCATCTTGCTTGTTCGTCGACCTTGTCGAGGAGGTGTGAGGTATGAAGCAGAACAGGACAACCATGTTAGTAGAACATACTCAAGGGCAGGTCTCACTTATGCTTCGTAGAGGATCTTGCAACCCTCAGGACTCGGGGAAGAAGAGATGCATCAGAGAGCAGCCAGTTGCATAGCCCCTTTCCAGGCCAGATTCTTAACATGTGCCTTGAAACTTATCTCCTCATCAAATTTTATACCTAAAACCTCAATGATTAATTTTTCTGATATTTTTTCAATATTAATAGAGAGCTCAAGATATTTTTTTCTTTTTTTCTTGAAGCTTTGATATGATGATCATCTGGGTCTTTTCAGGAACAAATGCAACTTGCCATCTTTTACCCCACATGGTAATATCTCCCAGTCGTTGCTGGACAATATGCTGAACTTCTGCCCTTTCTTCTTTGTTAAAAGTGACAAGGAAAAAATTCCGTTTATTGGTCAATGTCCCCTTTTAAGAGGTTCCACTCGAAAAAAAAAAAACTCGGAGTTTTGATTAAAGGATCTTTATACCAGGCATTTTGTGGCTATTACCTGATTTGGAAATAATTCTATGGGGTTACTGCTCCCCAGATGCAGTGGATTCTTAATACTTGCGGCTGTCCGAGAAACTGAGGATTTTGAAATGAGAATGACGACAGATGATTCTGAAATGCACTAACTAGTGAAGCGTTTTGAGCTTCTTGGGTCTTTGACAATAGTTAATTGTTCCCATTTCTTATGGTGTCTGTCTGCTGAGTGGCCTTTCCTCTTCCAGTGCCTACACATTAGATTGCGGTAACAAATGTCAGGTGTGTCACCACGTTTTCCACATAACAAGCAGGCTTCCACCTTTTTAGGGTTGCTGTTAACTCTAGGCAAGTAATTCTCCTTCTCTTGATTGAGAGGCTGATTGACTTTTCCCCTGCTAAAGGAAGTGTGAATTTTCGAGGTTTTAATGATGTTCGTCTCCTCTTGAGGTAACTTCGCTTCTCTTCCACTGAAGAAGAGGGAGGTGTTCGTGATGTACCTTTGGAATAGGAGGTTGGACCCGTGCCTTGACTTGTGTTTGGCAGAACTTTTGATGTTTCTTTGGCTTGTTAGAGGTCCACCACGTTTTTGCGTAACCACAGTGATCAAAATGTCCCTTCCAGTCTCTCTCTCTCTCTCTCTCTCTCTCTCTCTCTCTCTCTCTCTCTCTCTCTCTCTCTCTCTCTCTCTCTCTCTCTCTCTCTCTCTCTCTCTCTCTCTCTCTGCAGTGAGAGGGCTTGAGAGACCGCTCGCTGCTCCCGTTAGCTGATTGTTTGTAATTGTTTACACCACAGGAATACACGTAGCTTTCTTACATGCTCAATGGTGACACGTTCTATCGGTGCTAGAGCGGAGCTTGTGATGCGAATTTTGTATAAATTTATTATTCTTGGTATAGCGTTAAATCTTTCCCATATCACAGTGCACACGGATGCCTGATATAACCCAGGGTTGCGTAAATCGCCCTAAGAGATCTACACTCCGACGTAGCGATAGTAGGTGATAGTATAACCCAAGTTATTCGTTCGATCGGTAACTTTCGAGTCCGTGTGACCCGCAGTTACGTCCGTAGGGTTTAAGCTAGAATCGTTATTCGCTTATTAATCACGCCATTCTCACCCTGTAGAAGTCGCCTGCATGTTTTGAGTAAACCCCAAGGGACTGTGTGATTCGTGATAATTAGATACCAGCAGGGAATGTCACGAACGCCCATCATGGATAGCAGAGTAGAGCGGGTTATTTATAGATTTTCCCTGCTCGTTCAGTTCACTACATTTCGTACGGCATTTTGGGTATAGGGCATTTTAGAATTTTGTAGTGAATCCGAAATGTAGATTGAATACAATCGTGGATTGCGTATTACATTTCTGACCCAGATTTGCTTGTGAGAAAGCTTGGAATAATTTTTCACGTCACCGTTCATTAGTGCATACATAATGTCGCATACCATTAAATGTAGAATTCAGTGTGGCAGACAAAATAATTTTGTATTAATAGAATTGCTAATTTATCGCGGCATTATAAAACAAACACTAATCTTTGTGTCCGTGATGTATTCTCAGTGTGAGCTCACTCATTTCCATTCTCATTTTCTGTCCCTCACACACACATAAGCACACTCACTCACCCATCCAAGCAGAAAAATAGACACTGGAACTTTTTCATTAATAGGTTTGTTGCTGTTGTAGTTGTAGGCGTAAAGATCTATGATGTATCTCTTTTGCCCGCGATTTTGCCAGTCATGGCGAGTTATTAGAACATGATGACTTATATTTCTTCTCTGTGTGACGACAGTTGGTCGAAGAAAATCCTTGCGGATTGCCATTGCCGTTTCGCTTATCTACTCTCATATCTATCAGAGACGGCTGGTAGTTCAAGCCAGGCCCCTTGATCGCTCCTGACGTCTCACTCTCCTATTTTCCTCTTTATCTTTGTGGAAGTAAAACACGAAACGAAAAAAAAAAAAAGTAAAAAAAGCACATTAAAAACTGCAAATTTATATAAATAACCGGCAAGTAGCACTTAACACCCCCTCCTCTCTCTGGCTTTGTTTTTCTCCTACTATCTTGGCCCTCTCTCTCTCTCTCCTCCCCCTCCTCCCTTCTCTCTCTCTCCTCTCTCTCTCCCCCCCCTCTTTCCCCTCTCTCTTCTCTCTCTTCTCCTTCTCTCTCTCTTTTTCTCTCTCTTCTCCCCCCCTCTCTCCCCTCCCTCTCTCTCTCTCTCCCTCTCTCTCTCTTCTCTCTTCTCTCTTCTATTTTCTCTTTTCTCTTTTCCCTTCTCTCTCTCTCTCCCCCTCTCCCCCCTCTCTCTTCATCTCCTTTTCTCTTCTCCTCTCCTCTCCCCTCTTTCACTCACTCACTCTCTCTCTCTTCCCCTCTTTCTTCCTCTCTCTCTCTTCCCCTCTCTCTCTCTCTCTCTCCCCTCTCTCTCTCTCTCTCTTCTCCTCTCTCTCTCCCCTCTCTCTCTCTCTCTCTCTCTCGTCTCATCCTCTCTTTCTCTCTCTCTCTCTCTCTCCCCTCTCTCTCCTCTCCCTTCTCCCCTTCTCTCTTTTCTCTCTTTTTCTCTCCTTTTCTCCTCCTCTTTTTCCCCTCTCTCTTTTTCTCTCTCTTTTTCTTTTTTCTTTTCTCTTTTTTCTCTCTCTCTCTCTTCTCACTCATCTCCTCCCCTCCCCTTCTCTCTCTCCCCTCCCCTCCACTCTCTCTCTCCTCTCCTCTCTCCTCTCCTCTCTCTTCTCTCTCCTTCTCTTTCTCTTTTTTTTTTCCCTTCTCTCTCTCTCTCTCCCCTCATCTCTCCCTGTCTCTCCCCCACACCTCTCTCTCTCTCTCTCTCTCTCTCTCTCTCTCTCTCTCTCTCTTTTCTCTTTTCTCTTCTCTCTTTCCTCTTTCTTTCTCTCTCTCTCTCTCTCTCTCCTCTCTCGATCCTCGCTCTCTCTCGCTCTCCCCCTTCTCTCTCTCTCTCTCTCTCTCCTCTTTTCTCCCCTCTCTCTCTTTTCCTTCCTCTCTCTTCTCTCTCTCTCTCTCTCTTTTTCTCTCTCTCTCTCCCCCCCTCGCTTTTTCTATTTAGTTCCCCCCGTACTCGTTATTAATTTTTTACTATTCGCATCTTTTACCCCAAAATTTTCCTTTTTAAATGTGTTTTTTGGAGACTTTCAATTTTTTTTTGGGAAATCTTTTCTTTCAAATGGCATGCTTTTCTCTACTGCTGTGCTTGCTCACTTTCGAATAGGAAATCGCATTGATTTTTTTTTTTTGCGAAATAAGAGTCTAAAATGCATTCCTTTGTTAGTTATATTCCTTTATGGTTTTAGTAACCCAATGGCTTAATTATTAAAGTTTGGCCATATGAAACATCATTCTAGAGGAATATGAATAGAAACACGACACCCAAGTCAAAGAAAAATAACAAAATACCCGAGAAGAATCCTCATTTAAATTTGAAAACGAGAAAAAAAACGTTTTGGAAGGGAAGCCCTGCCGAACCCTCGCGAAATGTGTCGATCAACTTTTCCCCGGGAAGGGGTACTTTCCGGGAAAAATTTCCTTCCCTTTTTTGTTTTTTTCCTTTTTCCTTTTCCGGGGCGGTGAAGGGTTACGTCGCCCTTCTTCGAGGAAAGGAGAAAACCGGGGGTCGCCCTTTTAGAGCGGGAGAGGGGGGTTGAAAAGGGGGCGAGGGGGGAGGGGAAGAGGCAAGGGGGGGCGGAGGCGAGGGAGGGAAGTGAGTGGAGTTCGGACGAGGAGGTTCGGCCTCGCGTGAGTCTTCGGCCTCGGGCTTTGGGCCGCGCCTTGCCTTCTCTGGAGGCCGGGGGAGGCTGCTCGCTCGGACAGGGTTCCGTGGGGTGGTGGGGCGTGCCTCGGCCTCGGCCTCGGGGTCGGCCTCGGGGTCGGGGAAGCGTCGTGCCATTTTCGGAGGGAAATTAAAATCCTTTTTTTTTTTGGACGCCAGAGGAATTTAAAATTAAAATGATTTGGTTATGTTTCCTGAGCTTGGATATTCCTCGGTTATGGTACTCTGATATTCTTTAATTTTAGAAGGTGACATAATTGCAAAATTATTTTAATTAGGTTAATTATGCAGCCAAAATGTAAGGAGCAAAATTTAGAGGTAAAGAGTTTTACATAATTAAGAATTCAGGATCTTTAAGTGAGGAAAGTAATTTTCAAATAAATCGCCATTTGGGAACAGCAAGCGGCAATTCTTTAGAGTGAGATGCGCTCGTCAGAGGCAAAGTCCCCAACTCCACGTCACAAAATTTATTCAGCAGTCCAAGTTGCCGTGACTGGCGTGCGCTTTGGGCACTGCCTGAGGGGAGGGTTGTTGGGGTCTGCAATTTGCACAGCAAGAAAGGCCTGAAGTTTGGAAGCATCAGCTGGCCCAAGGCCCTTCTTGTCTGCAGATTATTTCTTGTATCGACATCAACTTTTTGCCCTCTACAAGAATATCTTCAGTTTGCCCTGGCCGAGCATGTCCGTCCATTAATCCATCAGTGACGCTGTTAGAAATCTCTCGGTGTCATAGACTCCGGTGACTTCTGGCAGCCGTCCTACCAACCTGCAGCGGAACTTCCCGCTCGCCATGCCTTATGCGACCCGAATCAAGGTTGTATGCGATATACACGGCCAGCAGTAAAGGTCAAGATTTAATCCAGCAAATTGATGAAGACACCTGCGCACCTTCTGGCCCAGTGCCCATTGGGACTCAAAAATGTCCAGCAAACCTCTGCTACATATAATCTGTCAAGAGAGAGCTTGTCAACCTTCCAAGAAATGTATTGTCAAGTTATTGCACTGTTAGAACCTCTCACAAGTAGTCTTATAGTCACATTTTAGCCTCGTTTCCTGGAAAGTCCTTTTTGCAGCTGCCAGAATCGTAGAGGCTGATTCTATGCTTCTGATTCTTCTGATTTTCCTGAGAGCAGCTGAGTTAAATAGATTCTCTCTTGGTAGAGGATTGTTGGCCTTGGCTGGAATGCAAAGCACAGAGGCCACGGTAACTTGACTGCGTTATTATTGGGTAGGACTTTAGACTGTAGGCTATCCATTTTGGGGGCCACTGCAAGTACCTTCTAAAAATGGGAAATATTCAGTTTTACCAAAAACTGTGTAAAACTATATGTGAAGTTATTTTTTTTTGTGAAGTTCAGTTTTCTTTTTTTATTCATATATTCAAAATCAGTTTCTTTTTTTTTTTCTTCTTCTTCTTCTTCTTCTTCTTCTTCTTCTTCTTCTTCCTCTTTCCTTTCTTTCTTCCTCTCTTTATTTCTTTCCTGCCATTCTTCTTTTCTTTTGTTTCTTTTGATTTTCTTCTTATTGTTATTTTTATGATGATAATAGTAATTATTATTATAGTAGTAGTAGTAGTAGTACTAATGGTAATATTTTTGTTATTGTTATTATTATTATTATTGTAATTATTATTATTATTATTATTATTATTATTATTATTATTATTATTATTATTATTATTTTTTACTATTATTATTATACTATACTACTATATACTACTATACTACTATTATTATACTTATATACTTATTATTACTACTACTACTACTACTACTACTACTACTCTTATTATTGCTATTACTATTACTGTTACTGTTACTAGTACTACTTATATACTCTACACACACTGTACATAGAGCAACTTATTATATGTATTACTTTTGTTATGTTTGTATCTTCTTGTTCAATTTGTTATTGTTTATTATTATTATTATTGTTGTTGTTGTTTTGTTCTTTGTCATATTTTTTTTATTGTTGTTATTTTATTCTTCTACTACTATTATACTACTATATCTACTATACTACTAATCTATACTACTACTACTTTTATCATTTTATAAAAAGCTTGTCATCCTTCAACTCAATATTCTTCCTTGAAACTGTTCTAATAGTGGAGTATTTTACATTTATTGGTAAACAAATTTATGCAGATGAATTCGGAGGAGAACAAGGCTGCTGCTGTGACCACAACTGAGGACAAACAGCTGTCCAGAATACCGAGGTCAAAGCCAAGTACACCCAAGATAGGAAAGCCTGTCCGTTCATTTATCACAGGCAATTCTCCTCTGCTGCAAGTATGTACCTTTAACCAGTAAGTTTTTCATTCTGATTTACGCTAATCAATATGTTAATGTTTGCACAAACGGCATTAGTAATATACTTTTGTGTTCGTATCATTATCTATCAATTTATGGTTTGTTTAGTTGTGGGTGTAAGTTTTAATCAAAATTTTGCTCTGTATTCTAACAAGTTTTGTTTAAATTGTATATTGCATCTTTTGGGAACACGCTTTTTCCTTCTTTTCATTCCTGTCTCTATCATTAATGAGATTTCCTTTAGATATATATTGGACATGAAATAGCCAGGTATTACATTCTCTTATTATGTTCTCTTAGCACATAGCTGTAAGTTAAATATGTATTCAGAAGCACAATCTTTCAATGCTCCCTTCTTGCCAGATCCCAGTGAACAAGCTAAGTCGCAAGCCCATCCAGGAGAAGGAAGTGAAGCCACAGTCAAAAGAAGCAGGGGTCACAGAGGACAAAGAGAACAACTCAGCCATGGAAGCGGCGAATGGGATCGTGGACAGAAAGCGAGCTCTGTCCCCAGGGAATGACGAGGAGACACCCAGAAAGAGGTCTAAGAATGAGGAGGAAGGTAAGGAGGGTGTGAAGAAGGAGGTAAATGTGATGCAGAGAAAGAAACCCTCGGTGACAGAGGATGACATCAAGAACATACTTAACAAAGAGTCAGAAGATGATGACTCTGGCCTGAGCAGGTTGGATAGCTCAGAGGAAGAGTCAGGGGAGGAGAATGGAGCACAGAGGAAAGCCAGTACTAAGTCAGACTCCAAGAAGGGAAACAAATCAAATGAGGATTCAGACTCTGATGAGCCCCTGGCAATGAAAGCTCCCAAGATGAAAGCACAGAAGAAGGAACCTAATGAGGACTCAGGACAGGATCTTTCTGAGCCCAAAGCAGAACCAGCAAAGAGTTCCAAGATCTTATCTGAGGACTCCAGCGAAGATGAAGAAGTGGTGTCGAAAAAGAAAAAGTCTACACAGTCATCAGCAAAAGGCAAGAATGCCAAAAAGAAGAACAAGGCAGAGACAAGTGATGATTCTGGTGATTCTGAGGATGATGAACCACTTGTGAAGAGCAGAGGGAGGCCAAGGAAATCTAGCAAACCCTCCTTGCATGAGTCTAGCTCAGAAGGGTCATCAAGTGAGTCAGAGTATGAGCCTGAGGCCAAGAAGGGAGGCAGAAAATCAAAGCCCAAACAAAAGAGCAAGGTGGCAGCCAGAAGCACAAAGTTGGCCAAGAAGAAATCTAGAAACAGTGATTCAGATTCTGATGATGATGAAGAAGCTCCTAAGAAGAGCAAAGGAAAAGCAGTTAAGCCAGGGAAGAAGGCCAAACAAGCTGTGAGTTCCAGTGACTCAGATGATGAGCCACTTATAACTAAGAAAAAAGCTAGAAAGGCAAGTCAGAAGTCTAAAGATCCAGAGAGTGATGATGATGACTCTGATGACAAGCCCTTAGTGAAAAAGAAGCCAACTCCAAAATCAAAAAAAGCAGCCAGTGATAGTGACTCAGATTATGAACCATTACAGAAAAAGAAACAGACTCCAAAATCAAAAAAAGCTGCCAGCAACAGTGACTCTGATGACGAGCCATTACAGAAAAAGAAGCCGACTCCGAAATCCAAAAAAGCTGCCAGCAACAGTGACTCTGATGACGAGCCATTACAGAAAAAGAAGCAGACTCCGAAATCCAAAAAAGCTGCCAGCAACAGTGACTCTGATGATGAGCCATTACAGAAAAAGAAGCCAACTCCAAAATCAAAAATAAAAGCCAAAAATGCTGCAAGTGATAGTGAATCTAATGATAATCAATTAGTGCAGAAGAAACAAACTACAGAAGCTGAAAAAGCCAAGAGTGAGAGTGATTCTGACAATGAACCACTGCAGAAGAAGTCTGCAAAGAGTGAGGACACAGAGGAAGAGAAGTCTGGTGGGTCCAACAACAAGCAAGAGCAGGACAGGGAAGGAAAGAAAAGAAACAAGCCAAGTAGTTCAGATGAAGAGGAGCCTCTGAGTAAGAAGAAAGGCCCAGATCCTAAGAGAAAGAAGATGGAAACCCCAAGTGAATCAGATGAGGAGCCACTGAGTAATAAGAAAAGGAAACAGATGAAGGATGACCAATCAGGCAGTGACTCAGATGCAGAGGCAAGTACAAAGATGAAGAAGAGTATTCCCTCAAAACAGAAAAAGGAGGAAGACTCTGAGGATTCTGATGGAAGTGATGCCGATGCAAAGAAGAATCATTCTAGCAGCGACTCGGACTCAGAGTCAGAACCAGAGAAGGAAAGTAAGAAGACGCCCAAAAGAGGTGGAAAGCCCAAGACAGCAAAAGGCAAGAAAAAAGACTCAGACTCGGAGTCAGAGCCTGAGAAAGAGAGTAAGAAGACACCCAAGAGAGGGAGAAAGCCTAAGGCCAAAAAGACAGCTGATGACAGTTCAGAAAACTCAGATGGCAGCAGCAGTTCTGATGACGAAGAGCCACTAGCCAAGAAAACTACTGCGAAGCAGAAGACCAAAGTAGCAGAGAAAAAGCCAGCTAAACCTGCACAAACAAGTGATTCAGACAGTGATGAACCTCTAGCCAAGAAGAAGAAAGAAGGAACGGGAGAGAAAGGAAAACAGTTGTCAAAGAAGGCTCCAAAAGCAGACAAGGCAGGCAGTGATAGTTCAGATACATCACTCGACTCGGATAGTGAGAATGAAGAATCATCAAAAGAGAAGATGAAGCCAGCCAAGAAGGAAGCCAGTAAAAAGTCACCAAAGCAATCAAAGGTGAGTCTGTATTTTTGTTTTTATGATGTCGATGTTTATGTCTTGTAATATTTCTCTCCTTGATTTTCTATTCAACTTCCCTCTGCTTTCCTACTAAAAAGGAAAATAAAGAATGCAGTGGGAATTTTTTTAGAATTCTCTTACCACTCCACACCCAATCAAACTGGCTTACTCATTAGCACTAAATTGTTTCATTCAGGGTGAGGACAAATTAGCCCGTCTCAAAAAGTACATCCGCACCTGTGGCATCCACATCAAGAACTATGACAAACTTTTGGAAGGCTGCAAGAGTGTTGCAGCCAAAAAGACAAAACTCCTGAGTGTGATGGAAGAACAGGGACTTAAAGGTAAATTTCATCTACCTTGTTTGGTTATCTTTAAGTAGTAGATAACCCTTTGACTGGAGCCTAGGATTCTATATTCATGTATGCATCATAGGGGGGGGGTGAGCAAATCTTGTTGCTGCTTTCCTTGTTGGGAACATGTTTGACTGTAAAAGAGTTTAGTAAAGCTTTATTTCAGAAATATATAACAAATCAGTTTTTGTGTATATCTGCTTTTGCATCCAGAGGAACTATAATTATCCACAGTTTATTTGGGCAATTTTCATAGCTTACATATCAGTCATATCCAATGCATACATATCAGTCATAATACTCGTTGTCATTTGTATTCATCTTTGGTAAAACAAAGAAAATTCCATTTTATTAAGATTTGATAAAATATTCTTTGTTCATTTGAGCATCCACTTACATTTTAGGAATATGAAAAGAAGTTTTAGTATTTTTGTTTATGTGGTACTCCTCAAAATATAACATTATGCAAAGGACACAGACTAAGATGCATAATGGCTGCATAATAGAAAAGAACTGCAACTATAGTTGCCTAACACAGTCAGCTGGTTTAATAGCAGACCTGAAGGCCCATGCACAGTGGGGCATCAGGACTGTATGATTGTTGTTTTTTATTGATTGTATCTTTCTCTTTTTTAATGGCAGAGTTTACTGTGCAGTGATGTTATGCTAATGATAAGTTTCAACATGCTAAAAATTTTTTTTGGGGGTTTTTTTTTTTCCCCCCTTTTTCCTTCCTTTTTAATTTAAACCCCTTGTTTTATTAAAAAAAAAAAAATTAATTTTTTTTTTTTTTTTTTCCCCAAAAAACCCTTCCCTTTTGGGAAAAAAAAATTTTTGGGGGGTTTTTTTGGGAAAAAAAATTTTTTGGGGGAAAAAAAAAAAACCTTTTGGGGTTAAAAAAAAAAAAAAAAACCCCGGGGGTTTGGAAAAAGGGAAAAAAAACCCCCCCGGGGGTTTTTTTTGGATTTTTGTTTTTTGGTTTTTTCCCTTTTTTAAAGGGGGGGGTTTGGAAATTTTTTTTGGGGGTTTTTTTTTTTTTTTAAAAAAATTTTAAATTTTTTAAAAAAAAAAATTTTTTTAAAAAAAATTGTTTTAAAAAAATTTTTTTTTTTTTTGGGGGTTTAAAAATAATTTTTTTTTTTTTTTTAAAAAGGGGGGGTGGGTTTTTTTTTAAAAAAAAAAATTTTTTAAAAAAAAAAATTTCCCTTTTTTTTTTTTCCCCCTTTTAAAAAAAAATTTTAATTTTTTTTAAAAATTTCTTTTTTTTGGGGCCCCTTTAAAAAAAAACCCAAAAAAAAAAAAAAAATTAAACCCCGGGGGGGGTTTTTTGGGGAAAAATAAAA
>NC_051403.1:28639983-28674983 GCF_015228065.2 Penaeus monodon
TTATTAATACCTTTCCAGCCTTTGCCACCTCCCCTATAACAACTACCTCCCCACACTACCCTCTTTGTCACTCCCCCGCCCTTCTACTACTTCCTCCTCTAACAACAATTTTTGAATACCCTCCTTCAGCGCAGCCAATGGACCCGATTTTTCGTGATCCTCCCACAGCTCCTACCTGACAACACCCTTCTCTTCCAACAATGTCTCCAAAAACAAGTAGGTAAAGTCTCTTTCGTAGCCGACCCGACGCCTCCCGTCTTGTCATCAGTAACGTCGAACCAACTATAGCATTAACAAACTAACAACCTATAATGTGTCCCATCCTTGCATGACCCCATCCAAGCCCTCAATACTTGCAACCGGACAGTTTCAGCTCCCCCGCACATTGCCCAATCTATGACAAAGATTGGTCAGATTGTGGAGATCCGACTTGCCTGTTCACAGACTAGAATGCACATCAGTGCAATGCTACTCATTCCGCCCGAGGTCATCAAAGAAACCTACTAACATAGCCAAAATTACCTTCCGTAGACCTGACCTTCCTTTAACGTCTACATAGGAGGAGAAATCCCTCCCTGTTTCGTCCATACCACTCCTTCCGTCAGTGCCAAACTGTTGGCCGTCTAGTACACCCAGCCAAACATTTAGCGTTCCACAGCCGATGCCCGACTAGTGCCCACCTGGCCATACGATCTAACTGCCTGCACAATTCACGCACATGTCCAACTGTGGCGGCCCCATAATTGTAATTTTAATAGGGGCTGTCCCACCTACAAATTTGAGTCTGAGGATCAAACTCTCAAATTCAAACTTGACTCACACTACGTGAAGCAGACAAGAACCACGTCGACGTGTTTCTCTCTTACCCTTACTCATTAATACTGCTCACTCCTAACCAATTCTCCTAACCCACCCCCCTACATCTAAATCCCCCTCCTCTTCTACCTCCTACCTTCCCCAATCAACTCTTTGCATCCTAAATCCGACACTCCAACTCTCTACTACCGATATTTTCAATCACCACTACAACCCAACACCTTCCCCTCTCCTCCTCGCACTACCCGTAAACAGACGAACTAACGTTCCACCCCCTCATTCACCCTACCACACAACAACCTCCACATCCTTTTGCCTCCTATACTTGAAGACATCAGTCCCCTCTCTTCCCCCCCTCACAAGAAATCCTTTTATCCCCCAAAAACTCCCCAACCAACTCCTCAGAAAGAAACCATTGAAAATATTCAAGATTACCTAATGAAACTGAACACTCAACCTCCAATCTTACAGCTGCTCCTTCCAACACTCCAAGTAACTGTTGATATCCATCCTCCTCCTAACGATATCCCCCCTACACCAATCCTCCTACCCCCTCCCAACACAGCCCATACCCCCCCGCCCCCACCCCGCCCACATTAACCCTCCCGACCATTCCTCTATCCCTTCCGCTCCCTCCTGGATACACACGTGAATCCTTATGTCACAAGTATCCCTTCCCTCAGACCCTCAGCTCCTAATACCCCTGTCTAGTCGAACACAAACTCCCCACACCTCTCCCATCTCAGACACCTCTCAGTCCTTTTTCCCACCCTCTAGCTGCTTCCCCTCAAAATCCCCAACACGTACTACAATCTATATCAACACTAAAGTATGACTATCCTTCATTGGAATATTCGCGGTTTCCGCTCCCACAGACCTGCCATTGTCATTCCTTTCCTCTTATAATCCATCTATTGTTATGCCTTCAAGAGACCTTCTTACCATCCTCCAATACCAATCCCCATTATCATGTTTGTCTCTTCTCCACATTCCCTTTATGTCTCATCCATACTTATCAATCAGAACAACACCTTATTGTCACACTTCCCCTTCAAACCCAATGTCCCTTGCACATTATACCGTATCTTCCTACATCGTTGGATCACAGTGATTTCATTCTAGTTCTCCCCTTCCCACCCCATTGACTTTTGTTGCTTTTGAATCTAATTTTCCCAACTTCACACCTTTCCTCATAGTTGTTGACTTTAACTCCCGCCACACTATGGTTGTCTATCCACAAACCTCGAGGCCGATCTCTAGAGCCTTCCTCTCCACATCTGACCTTACTATTTCTTAAATTCAGATCGCCCCACACACTTTGATCACCGCACTGAACGATTGAACAGGACGCAATCTTTTTCATGCATTGACCTCTCTCTAAGGCTCGCCTTCTCTTCCTTTAGATTTCCACTGGTCAGTCTTAGACCACTTTCATCTATAGTGACCACTTTCCAGTTCTCCTTTCTCCTACTTCCTAATACGTAACCACTCCCTAACTCCCACGCTGGTGCTTTGATAGAGCCGACTGGCATAACTTTTCACTTCACTCTCCTGCTATTCATACCCCTCCCTCCTCCCTACCTCCATTCTAAATAATACAGTATTTCACAAATACATTCTTAAGAGCTGCACATACAGCTATCCTCGACCTCAAGACCATATACCCAAATGTGTTCCACTCTTAAAACGTGCAGCCGGGACAGTTTACCGCTAAAGAGAGGTACGACTCCAAATCAACTATCAGCCCTTTCTCCTTTAAAGAGCACTGCCTATCTCCGTCGTACAATCCTGAATAGTAAACAAATAGCTGGCGAAGATTATGTTTCATCAATTACATCCTCTACATCTATCTCAAATGATTGGCGCCGAATCCATAAACTATCAGGCAACATCCCCCCCATCCTGCCCCTGTCCTCCATATTCGAATACCCTCATTTCTGATCCCCTCCAAGTCGCTAATGACCTGGGTATTATTTCAAGCCAGGGCAGTAGTGGTTTCTCACCTTTCTCCACACTTACGATTCTATGAAGACCACCAGAAAACGTACTGGACACCCCATTACCTTCACCCATCCTCTGATGATCCGATAATGCCCATTTTCTTCCTTTGAACTCATACTTGCCCTACAATCGTGCGTAAAACTCCATGAAGGCACTGACGGTATTCACTACGATGCTCCTGCAACTCCGCTCTTCCTCCTTATCCTTCCTATTTAAAATTTACAACCTACATATGGACATCATGAAATTTCGCCTTCTAATTGTCGAGAACTCTTATCCTTCCTTCCTGAACCCAAATAAATCGGGTACCCTTCCCTCAAGACTATCGCCCATCGCACTACCTAGCTGCTTGTGCAAACTATTAGAGCGAATGGTGAACTTCCGCTTTATGTGGTATCTTGAATCTCACAATCATCGCTCTCCTTCTCCCAATTCTGTTTATCGCGTGCCATAAAAAGTAAGCACAGGCTGACCCCCTTGCTCATTTTGAGACTATATTACATTTGGCATTGCAACTGCCATGAATCCGTACTAGCTATTTTTTTTTTTTATCTAGAAAAAGCATATGACACGACATGGCGGTACATATTTCTCCAACAATGGTCCTCTCTAGGCATACGTTGAAACTGGTGTCTTCATAAGTCCTTCCTCTCCAACGCACTTTCCAGGTCAAATCGCCTCTGCCACATCATCTGTCTTTCCCAGATCGAAGGTTGTCTCACAAGGCGTGTGCTCAGTACCACTTTATTCCTTCTTGCTGTTATGTATTTTCTCAGTTTTACCACCAGGAGCCCGTCATCACTTATATGTTGATGATTTTAACCATCTATGCCTCTGGCACATCCATACAAATCTCTAACCATTTCTTCTTCCAATCTGCAATCTCATCAGTATCTTCCTGGCCACAAACCATGGCTTCCGCTTTTTCTCCTACCTCTAAATCTTTCTCCATCCTTTCTCTCGCTCACGTGTAGGTCCCCTACCCCGCACTCTTCTTATATGAACTCCACTCCAATGCTGTTTCCGCTGGCAAATTCCTAGTGTCATTTTTGACTCCAAACTGTCCTGGCGGACCATATTCTACACAGTACAGAAAAAGCTCTCCGCCAGTCTTCGAATCTTAAAAACTCTATCCCATATATCCTGGGGCTCAGATCTCAAAACTCCTCCTTCATCTTCAATGTAACTTTGATCCTCTCCACTCTTGAGTATGGATGCCATATCTACTCCTCTGCCTCAACTTCTCTCCTTGCCCATCTTGATTATAATCCTCACTGTGGGCCTTCGCTTACACGAGGCCCTTTTTCGCTCCTCCCCAGTTGAGAGAGCATGTACACTGAATCGTCATATCTTCTCTTATCTCGACGTCGTGCTTCTCTCTCCTTGATCTATGTTCGATTCCACCAATTTTTCCCTCACTAAAACTACTACCCACACCCTACTACTTACCTTACTTCATCTCCACGATTACCTACTCCTTTCTCCACTCGCATGGACCCTCCTCTCCCTTCCCCTTTCTCCCCCATTTCCAACCTCGTCCCCATTATCTGGTCCCATTTCGTCCCTCCATTGCTTTATTACCTCCACCCCCATTTTGCCTCTTCTGTTTTCCCCCAACCCACCAAAATCAAATATCCTCCTACTGTCCTCGCAATTTCCTTGACCATGTCTCCACTCATTACCTCATTGTCTTCACGTATTATACTGATGGCTCCAAATCCCCCCTCCGGTTCTGGTTTGGCAGTAATCTTCCAACTCGTACTTTCAAATACTCTTCCTCCTGATCCAGTGTCCTTACTACAGAACCCGATGCACTCCTTTTTTGCTCTAAAACACATATACTCACTCTCCTCTTCCTCTTTTAACAATTTTACTGACTCCCCGTAACTCATAACTCTCATAAAGTCAATACCACCCACCAACCCCCTTGTTTGTAAGAATCCAGAAATGGTTTTTCTACCTGTCCACACGCCATAAAACAATCAAATTTTGCTGGTTCCCAGCCATGTTGGAATCCCGGCAATGACAGGCAGATACAATAGAACGCCACGCCTCTAATGTCGACATCATTACCAACCACGTTCTCACGTATCCCAGCCACGGTTATTACCCACACTTTAAGACCTTCTGTATATCGATGGCAATCTTTTTTGTAAAGCCTCCACACTAATAAATTACATTCGGTAAAACTATCAATCTCCTGGTCACTCCATTTCAAATCGGAACAGACGTTGGGAGACCGCTCTCTCCGATTACGCATATGGCCACACCCGTCTAACACACTCCTATTCTGATGTCACAATCTGATCCACCCTTATGTTTCCTTATGTAATGTTTCGCCCGTTTCCCCTTTTCCAATCCGCACACATCCCTATTGTCGGGGCCACTTTTTGAAACAACCCGTATCGTCTGTCTGCTTTCCCCCACCTATCCTCCCTTCACCGACCTCCACTATCAGACATCCCTACAGAATCCCACACTTTCTGCTTCAAAACCATTCTCTTTCCTCAACGCCATACATATCGTTCATCTAATCTAACTCCTACCACAACCCGACCTAACCCTTTCACTCACCATTTCTTGCCCATCTTAGACAACTAATCACTACTCAACCACCTTCCGAACTTAACTATAGTGCTACATGACCTTAGATGTCTAGCACATTTATCTTGCTTTTAACCATAAACCATTAACCATCCCTCCCTCTCTAACTCACTCACTCCCTCTCTCTCTTTCTCTCTCTCTCCTCTCTCTCTCTCTCTCTCTCTCTCTCTCTCCTCTCTCTCTCTCTCTCTCTCTCTCTCTCTCTCTCTCCCTCTCTCTCTCCTTCCCTCCCTTCCTCTCTCCTTCCCTCCCTTCTTCTCTCCTTCCCTCACTTCCTCGCTCCCTCCATCCCTTCCTCGCTCCCTCCATCCCTTCCTCGCTCCCTCCATCCCTTCCTCGCTCCCTCCCTTCCTCCCTCTCTCTCTCTCTCCTCTTCGTCTCTCCTCTCTCTCATCTCTCTCTCCTCTCTCTCCCTCCCCTCGTCTCTCCTCTCTCTTCTCTCTCTCTCTCTCTCTCTCTCTCTTCCCTCCCTCCCTCGCTCTTCCCTCCCTTCCTCTCTCCTTCCTCCCTCCTTCTCTCTTCCTCCCTAAGGGCGAAAAGGACTCTCTCCTCGCCCTCCTCCCTCTCATCCTTCCCTCCCTACCCTCTATCCCTTCCTCCCTCTCTCTCTCTCTCTCTCTCTCCTCTCTCTACTCTCTCCTCCCTCGCTCCCTCTCTCTCTCTCTCTCCCTCGTCTCTCTCTCTCTCTCTCTCTCCCTTCCCTCCCATCATCTCTCCTTCCCTTCCCATCCCGCCCTCCCTTCCTCACCGGGCTCTCTTTTCCTCTCTCTCTCTGTCAGGGTATTGTAAAATGCACGTCTATTTTCGTGTATTTTTATTGATTTTGAAGATTCTGGTGTGTAGCGCGTGGCGAGGTTGGAATGGCCGTCTGGTGGCAGAGGTTCCCCGCAGTCGTTTAAAGCCCCGATAAGTGGGGGCCCTGAGCGTCGGACCCCTCGGGAGAAGGCGGCGTGCGAGCGGGGCCGTGACTCGAATTAGTGTTTGTCATGTAGGTGTCTGAGGTCATGAGCAATGGGGCGTGGCTAGGTCAGTACGGCGGGGGGCGATGCCATGGGACCCTGCCTATTGGTCACCTGCAGCTGGAGGGCGTGACACTGAAGGCTTCTGACCACTCTCAGAGAGAGAGAGAGACAGGAAAATCAATGGAAAGGGGGAGGGGAGAGAGAGGACGTCAGAAGCAGAACGGGGGGTGGGGGGTGTAGAGAGAAACAGAGACAGACAGACAAAGAGAGAGAGAGAGGCTGAAGGGGGGATGAGAGTAAAGTCAAATGAGAAGGGGTGGGTGTGAGAGAGAGAGAGAGAGTAAAGTCAGAGGCAGAGTGTGAGGGGAGAGAGTAGAGTGTCTCGTAGAGATCTAGAATCAAATAATTTATCATATATGGTAATGTTTTGTGATAATAGCATAATTTTGCAAAGCTATTTTTTTCATTTTTCATTTAATTTTTCATTTAAATTTTCTTTTCTTTATTTTTTTGTCAACTTTTTCCGTTTTTCCGTGTTTTTCATTTCATTTATTTATCCTTCTCTTAACTTTTTCGGAAACAGAATAAGGAAACCCAACTTTCTAAATATAAGATTTATTACATAAAATGAAATGAGAAATATAAACCATCTTAGTTGTTAACATAATGTAAAAACACATTCAGGAAAAAGTACGTTAGACATAAGAGTTTCCTGAGTAAAAGCAAATAGAAAAATATATAAGAAAAATATCTTTACAGTGTTTAGCATATATCTACTCTACATCTAAATCTCACTCTCAATCACCACTCGCTCACTCTCTCTCATCTCTCTCTCTCTCTCCTCTCTCTCTCTCTCTCTCTCTCTCTCTCTCTCTATCTTATAGATATATATATATATAATATATTATATATATATATATATATACACACACCGCACATACAGTATGCTATAACTGACTGAAACAACGAATGTATTGTGACAGTTTGTCGTATCAGTGTGACTACACCTCTTTAGTGTGACATCTCAGGCTTGAATAACTTTTCCGGTTCGAGTGACGGAGCAATGGCCTAAGCACCCTGGGATGAACGGACTTCCTCGAGGACTACTTTGTAGAGGCATCAGGTACCAGAAGGGAATAACGCATTTCAGACTTCAGGGCAACTAGGTGCAGATTCCAGGTAAATCGTGTAAAACCTGAAAATGTGACTTTCATAGGCTGGAGTTAGACGCTTCAAAACTCCTTAGATTCCATTTATGGCTTGAAAAGATGTCTGAAGCCCGGCTGACATTCGGGTATATTTTCAAGGCCAATGGACACTAAAATCCCGCTGTGAGTCTGAGGCCCTATCTTCTCTCCTGCTTTGAGTTCCTGGAGAGAGGGGAGGGGGGAGGCGGGCATTCCAAGGTGGATTCTGAAGTCTGAAGGGGAAGTAAAACAGTTGGACGGAATTCAAATAGAAGAAATAAAATAGTTTTAATAAGATTATGCTCCTGTGACTTATCGTCACTGAGATTTCCTACTTTTAAGTTCCCACCGCACTTGTACATCTATTCTTTCAATATTGCCATATTAACTGCCAAATAAACTTATAGAGCAGTATTAGAAGATGGTGCTCTTTCAGCCTCATTCAATGCATACGCAGTACTCACCTACATATAATTTGAAGTCTCTCCTTAAGTCCTGTCTTGTGTTTGTAGACTGAAGTCACCGCATGCCCTCTGACACTAACTTTGTAGACATGAGTCATACGTGGAGACTGAATTCACACTTAGAATTTCACATTCGTCTTTGAAACATCACATTTAGACACTGAGCTCTCTAAATTAAACAGTTTGAATATGCATACCACACAAACACATACATATGTATATAGATAATATAATACATATATATCAACACAACACACATAGATATATACATATATATAATACATATGATATATCTATTGTATATAACTATATTATATATATATATATATATAATTATATATATATATATAGATATATATATATATATACTATTCTTTGTAATTAGTTGACAGTAACTGTTAACATTATTTTCTTGTGACAAAGACCATCAAGAAATTTTTTCATAAAATAATTATGAACGTTTTCAATTTCTATTACAAAATTTAGGGTATGAAAATGACTAGCTCATGTACTTCACATTAAGAGAAATAAATAAGGTAACATAAAAATATTCATACATATATGGTAATATAATAATGCTTTAAAATGTGAAGTTGATAACAAGAAGAGATTATTGTACACAGAGGATTTGATCTTGCAAGGACAAAGCAATTAAGTTTTTCGTTAATATTTATATATGTATATATATATACTATATATATATATATATATATATTTAATGATAATGAATAATAACACAAACAAAAATACTATTCTATCTCATTGTCCTCCTCTCTTCTTACATAATTATTTCGCTGGTAACTCCACTTTATGCGCATGCATAATCTTGAAACTTGAAACGGTTTTAATACAAAATCAGGAGTACCTTCACCCAAGGGTGGAAAAGTTGATGCGTATTGATAACGATTGTGCAATGACCATAAATTGTATATTCAGTGAGAACTTGAAATTAGTCACATCTAAAATAACACTATTTTCTAAAAATATGAATCGTCGTAATATTGTGGTGCAATACTAAATAAATGCAACAAATAAAAATATGTTATGATTTTAAAATATTTATATGCAACAATACATGTTTGTTAAATATCTTACATCACAATGGATAACAATGGTTACATTGCTATGAGGATCTTGAGATCAGTCACTTACGGGAGACTACCCGTGTTTGTTCATAAAGACAATTATTAAAACGATCGGGAATTGATAATAATGATAACAATATTCATCATTGTAATAGTTGCAGTGTTATCAAAATGATTTCAAATATTGATTAGAAAACTTGAATTAATTCTAATCGATTATAATCTTTATCATTACTACGAGGTTCTTGAGAACAAAATAGCCCTCATTTCGGGGCTGCGACCCAGTGTTCTTTCATGACGGTGTATATGAAAACACTTATGATTAATTGGCAATGAATAAGTAGTTTTAAAAGGGTTATCATATATAATTACAAAAACTTCCTGAGTCAGGACATAATAACTATTTGTCGTTGACACGGGATCGTGAGAGCAGATCCCAATGAATACAATACGATAACCAAAATTTTTGCTTCGAAGGAAGTGGTGGGTTCGCGCTGGTTTTTTCCCGTAACAGTTAAGCTGTTACGAAAGCATATGTAGGAATTTTTTCCACAAAAAAAAAATAATAATAAAAAAGGATTCAACAGTCCTGACTTACTGATAAAATGATATCTATGAAATGAAGAATGAAAGATTCCTTTTCACCACAGACCTAATATAATTAAAAGGGGATATCCCTTTTCTCCTAAAAATAACTATACTAAGTTTTATATTTAACAAAAATGCGAGAAAGAACAATAATCCACAGAGAAATAAGAGAACTGATAACAAAAGATCAATGTACTATAGTCTTAAAATGGCCGGTTGTCAGTTCATAACAAGAAAATGAAGGTAAGTTGCACTAATATGTACTAATAACTCATGAATAACTTTATGTGCATGCATGCGTGCAAGATTCTTTAACACTCTTGAAAGAAGAAAACAGTTTCTATACAAAAATAAAGGAGAATTCCCTTAAGGGTGTAAAAGCTGACCATGGGTGATGACGAGAATCAGGACCATAAATTGTATAATTAGGGAGGACTAGATAGTCAACTTCTAAATTACAAATGATTAACATTAATACTTCTAAGGAATATTACTTATAGGAATAATAATTGTATGCATACTATACATGCAGCAAAGATGTATTGTGATTTCTAAAAGTATTAACATGCAGATGACAGTATTTGTTTTTAAATTAAACAGATGACAAAATTGATTATTGCCACGAAGATCTAGAGACGAAATTCGTCTTGTTCCGAGGGGAGGCTCCTCCGTGTTGTTTCCTAAACGAACGAAAATTAACGAGTGGAAGGATTGATGATTAACGGATAACAACAATAGTCTTTAACCTTATAATAGTTTTGTAGTGGGTCGTTGAACATTATCAAATATGATTAGAAAACTTGATAATTTCTAAAACAGATATAATATTTATCATACTACGAGGTTGCGTGCGAACAAAATTACCCTCATTTCGGGGGGCGGCGACCCAGTGTTCTTTCATGAGCGGTGTATATGTAAAACCCTATGCATTAGATGGCAAATGATAATCCTGGTAGCTTAAAAACGGTTAACAATATAATTACAAAAACTTCATATTCTAAACAGATTACTCTCCTTCCCTCCCCCCTCCCCCCCTTCCCCTCCCTCCTCTCTCTCTCTCTCTTCTCTCTCTCTTCTCTCTCTCTCTCTCTCTCTCTCTCTCTCTCTCTCTCTCTCTCTCTCTCTCTCTCCCTTCCCTCCCATCATCTCTCCTTCCCTCCCTCCCTCCCTCCATCCTCACCGGGCTCTCTTTCTCTCTCTCTCTGTCAGGTACTTGTAAAATGCACGGTCTATTTGCGTGTATTTTTATTGATTGAAGATTCTTGGTAGTGTAGCGTGGGCGAGGTTGGAATGGCCGGCTTGTGCAGAGGTAGCCCCGGCAGCGTTTAAGCCCGATAAGGTGGGGGCCCTGGAGAGCGGCCCCCGGGAGAAGGCGGCGTGCGAGCGGGGCCGTGACTCGAATTAGTGTTTGTCCAGGTAGGTGTCTGAGGTCATGAGCAATGTGGGCGTGGCTTAGGTCAGTACGGCGGCGATGCCATGGGCACGCTGCCTAATTGGTCACCCCTGCTAGCTGGAGGGCGTGACACTGAAGGCTTCTGACCACTCTCAGAGAGAGAGAGAGAAAGGAAAATCAGATGGAGAAAGGGGGGAGGGGGAGAGAGAGGACAGTCAGAAGCAGAAAGGGGGGTGGGGGTGGAGAGAGAAACAGAGACAGACAGACAAAGAGAGAGAGAGGCTGAAGGGGGGAGGAGAGTAAAGTCAGATGGAGAAGGGGTGGGGGTGGAGAGAGAGAGAGAGAGTAAAGTCAAAGGCAGAAGGGGGAGGGGAGAGAGAGAGTGTCTCGTAGAGATACTAGAATCAAATAATTTATCATATATGGTATATGTTTTGATAATAGCATAATTTTGCAAAGCTATTTTTTCATTTTCATTTAATTTTTTCATTTAAATTTTTCTTTTCTTTTAATTTTTTTTCATTTTCCTTTTTTCCTTTTTTTTCATTTCATTTATTTGATCATCTCTTAACTTTCGGAAACAGAATAAGGAAACCCAACTTTCTAAAATATAAGATTTATTACATAAAATGAAATGAGAAATATAGAAACATCTTAGTTGTTAACATACTGAAAAACACATTCAGGAAAAAGTACAGTTAAGACAATAAGAAGTTTCCATGATGTAAAAAGCAAATAAAAAATATATAAGAAAAATATCTTTACAGTGTTAGCATATATCTACTCTACATCTAAATCTCACTCTCACTCACTCTCTCTCTCTCTCTCTCTCTCTCTCTCTCTCTCTCTCTCTCTCTCTCTCTCTCTCTATATATATATATATATATATATATATATATATATATATATATATATATACACACACACATACATATGCATATAACTGACTGAAACAACGAATGTAGTGTGACAGGTCGTATCAGTGTGACTACGACCTCTTTAAGTGTGAACATCTCAGGCTTGAATATGACTTTTCCGTTCGAGTGAAGGAGCAATGGCCTACAAGCACCCTGGGATGACGGACTTCCTCGAGGATGACTTTGTAGAGGCATCAGGGACCAGAAGGGATACAGCATTTCAGACTTCAGGGCAACTATGGTGCAAGATTCCAGGTAAATCTGTGTAAATCTGAAATGTGACTTCATAGGCTGGAGTTAGACGCTTCAGAATTCCTTAGACTTTCCAAGTTTGATGGCTTGAAAAGATGTCTGAAGCCCGGCTGACATTCGGGTATATTTTCAGGGCCAAATGGACACTAAAATCCCGCTGTGATGTCTGAGGCCCGATCTTCTCTCCTGCTTTGAGTTCCTGTTGGAGCGTGGCATTCCAAGGTGGATTCTGGAAGGCTGAAGGGGAAGTAAAACGGTTGAAAGACGGAATTACGAAATAGAAGAAAGTAAATAATTTTAATAAGATTATCTCCTGTGACTTATCGTACACTGAGATTCACTAGCTTTTAAAGTTCCCAGCAAGCACTTGTACATCTTATTCTTTCAAATATGCCATATTAACTGCCAAATAAACTTATAGAGCAGTATTAGAAGATGGTGCTCTTTCAGCCTCATTCAATGCATACGCAGTACTCACCTACATATAATTGAAGTCTCTCCTGAAGTCCTGTCTTGTGTTTGTAGACTGAAGTCACACTGCATGCCCTCTGACACTAACTTTGTAGACATGAGTCATACGTGGAGACTGAATTCACACTTAGATTTCACATTCGTCTTTGAAACAGTCACATTTAGACACTGAGCTCTCTAAAATTACAGTTGAATATGCATACACACACACACACATACATATGTATATATATAATATATATACATATATATCAACACACACACATAGATATATACATATATATAATACATATGATATATATATTATATATAACATATATTATATATATATATATATATATATATATATATATATATATATATATATATATATATATTATGTTGTAATTAGGTGACAGTAACTGTTAACATTATTTTTCTTGTGACAAAGACATCAAGAAATTTTTTCATAAAATAATTATGACGTTTTCAATTCTATTACAAAATTTAGGTATGAAAATGACTAGCACATGTACTTCAGCATTAAGAGAAATAAATAAGGTAACAATAAAAAATATTCATACATATATGGTAAATAATAATGCTTAAAATGTGAAGTTGATAACAAGAAGATATTGTAACAGAAGGATTGGATCTTGCAAGGACAAAGCAATTAAGTTTTTAGTTTATATATATATATATATATATATATATATATATATATATATATATATATATATTAATGATAATGATAATAACAACAACAAAAGATACTAGTCTATCTCATTGTCCTCCTCTGCTTCTTACATAAATTTATATACTCAGGAATAACCCACTTTATGCGCATGCATAATCTTGAAACTTGAAACAGGTTTTAATACAAAATAAGGAGTAACTTCACTCAAGGGTGGAAAAGTTGATGCAGTAGTGATAACGATTATGCAATGACCATAAATTGTATATTCAGTGAGAACTTGAAAATTAGTCACATTTAAAATAACACTATTTCTAAAAATATTAATCGTCGTAATATTGTGTGCATACTATAAATGCAACAATAAAAATGTTTATGATTTTTAAAAATATTTATATGCAACAATACATGTTTGTTAAATATCTTTAATCAAAATGGATAACAATGGTTATCATTGCTATGAGGATCTTGAGATAAGTCTTACGGGGAGACTACCCGTGTTGTTTCATGAAAGAAAATTTTTTTAAAAACGATCGGGAATTGATAATAATGATAACAATATTCATCATTGTAATAGTTGCAGTGGTAGTCAAAAATGATTATCAAATATGATTAGAAAACTTGATAATTCTAAAGCAGATTATAATATTTATCATTACTACGAGGTTCTTGAGAACAAAATTAGCCCTCATTTCGGGGGGCGGCGACCCAGTGTTCTTTCATGACGGTGTATATGAAAACACTTATGAATTAATTGGCAATGAGAATAATGGTAGTTTTAAAAGGGTTATCATATATAATTACAAAAACTTCCTGATTCCAGGACATAATAATATTTGTCGTTGACACGGGATCGTGAGAGCAGGAGTCCCTAAGGAATAAATACGATAACCAAAAATTTGCTTCGAAGGGAGTGGTGGGTGTCGCGTTGGTTTCCGTAACAGTTAAGCTGTTACGAAAGCATATGTAAGGAATTTTCACAAAAAAAAAGTAAATAAAAAAAAAGGATTCACAGTCTGACTTACTGATAATAATATCTATGAAATGAGAATGAATGATCCTTTTCACACAGACCTAATATAATGAAAAGGGATATCCATTTCTCATAAAAATAACTATACATAAGTTATATTTAACAAAAATGCGAGAAAGAAAAATAATCCACAGAGAAATGAGAGAACTGATTACAAAAGATCATGTACTATAGTCGTAAAATGGCCGGTTGCAGTTCATAACAAGAAACTGAAGGGTAAAGGTGAACTAATATGGACTAATATACTCATGAATAATCTGTATGTGCATGCATGCGTGCAAGATTCTTTAACAATCTTGAAAGATGAAACAGTTTCTAATACAAAATAAGGAGAATTTCCCTTAAGGGTGGAAAAGCTGACGCAATGGTGATGACGATAATGCAGTGACCATAAATTGTATATTTAGGGAGGACTAAGATCAGTCACTTCTAAAATTACAAATGATTACATTAATACTTCTAAAAATATTACTTATAGGAATAATATTGTATGCATACTATACATGCAGCAAAAAGATGTATTGTGATTTCTAAAAGTATTAACAGGCAAGATGACAGTATTTGTTGTTTTCATTAAAACAGATGACAAAAGTTGATTATTGCCACGAAGATCTAGAGAACGAAATTAGTCTTGTTCCGAGGGGAGGCTACCCCGTGTTGTTTCATAAAAGAATCGATATTAACGAGTGGAAGGATTGATGATAATGATAACAACAATAGTCGTAACCATTATAATAGTTGTAGTGGTAGTTGAAAATTATCAAATATGATTAGAAAACTTGATCATTCTAAAACAGATTATAATATTTATCATTACTACGAGGTTCTTGCGAAAAAAATTAGCCCTCATTTCGGGGGGCGGCGACCCAGTGTTCTTTCATAACGGTGTATATGAAAACACCTATGAATTAATGGCAATGATAATAATGGTAGCTTAAAAACGGTTAACAAATATAATTACAAAAACTTCATAATTCTAAAACAGATTATAATATTTATCATTACTACGAGGTTCTTGCGAACAAAATTAGCCCTCATTTCGGGGGGCGGCGACCCAGTGTTCTTTCATAACGGTGTATATGAAAACACCTATGAATTAATGGCAATGATAATAATGGTAGCTTAAAAACGGTTAACAAATATAATTACAAAAACTTCATAATTCTAAAACAGATTATAATATTTATCATTACTACGAGGTTCTTGCGAACAAAATTAGCCCTCATTTCGGGGGGCGGCGACCCAGTGTTCTTTCATAACGGTGTATATGAAAACACCTATGAATTAATGGCAATGATAATAATGGTAGTTTAAAAACGGTTATCATATATAATTACAAAAACTTCCTGATTCCAGGACATAATATTTGTCGTTGACACGGGATCGTGAGAGCAGGAGTCCCTAAGGAATAAACACGATAACCAAAAATTTGCTTCGAAGGGAGTGGTGGGTGTCGCGCTGGTTTCCGTAACCGTGAAACTGTTACGAAAGCATATGTAAGGAATTTTCACAAAAAAAAGGAAAAAAAAAAATCAGTCTGACTTTCAGGACAGTGAAGGTAACTATCACGAAGATATTAATGAAGGACATTATCATACTGATAATATCTATGAAATGAGAATGAATGATTCTTTTCACACGGATCTAATATAATGAAAAGGGATATTCATTTCTCATGAAAATTACTATACATAAGTTATATTTAACAAAAATACGAGAAAAAAAAATAATCCACAGAGAAATGAGAGAACTGATTACAAAAGATCATGTACTATAGTCGTAAAATGGCCGGTTGCAGTTTATAACAAGAAACTGAAGGCTAAAGGTGAACTAATATGGACTAATGTACTCATGAATAATCTGTATGTGCATGCATGCGTGCAAGATTCTTTAACAATCTTGAAAGATGAAAGTTTCTAATGGAAAATAAGGAGAATTTCACTTAAGGGTGGAAAAGCTGACGCAATGGTGATGATGTGTATATTTATAGAGATCAGATCAGTTACATCTAAAATTACAAGTGATTACACTAATACTTCTAAAAATATTATCTATAGGAATATTATATGCATACATGCAACAAAAATGTATTGTGATTTCTAAAAGTATTTATAGGCAAGATGACAGTATTTGTTGTTTTCATTAAAACAGATGACAAAAGTTGATTATTGCCACGAAGATCTAGAGAACGAAATTAGTCTTGTTCCGAGGGGAGGCTACCCCGTGTTGTTTCATAAAAGAATCGATATTAACGAGTGGAAGGATTGATGATAATGATAACAACAATAGTCGTAACCATTATAATAGTTGTAGTGGTAGTTGAAAATTATCAAATATGATTAGAAAACTTGATAATTCTAAAACAGATTATAATATTTATCATTACTACGAGGTTCTTGCGAACAAAATTAGCCCTCATTTCGGGGGCGGCGACCCAGTGTTCTTTCATAACGGTGTATATGAAAACACCTATGAATTAATGGCAATGATAATAATGGTAGCTTAAAAACGGTTAACAAATATAATTACAAAAACTTCATAATTCTAAAACAGATTATAATATTTATCATTACTACGAGGTTCTTGCGAACAAAATTAGCCCTCATTTCGGGGGGCGGCGACCCAGTGTTCTTTCATGACAGTGTATATGAAAACACCAATGAATTAATGGCAATGATAATAATGGTAGCTTAAAAACGGTTAACAAATATAATTACAGAAACTTCATAATTCTAAAACAGATTATAATATTTATCATTACTACGAGGTTCTTGCGAACAAAATTAGCCCTCATTTCGGGGGGCGGCGACCCAGTGTTCTTTCATGACGGTGTATATGAAAACACCTATGAATTAATGGCAATGATAATAATGGTTGCTTAAAAACGGTTAACAAATATAATTACAAAAACTTCATAATTCTAAAACAGATTATAATATTTATCATTACTACGAGGTTCTTGAGAACAAAATTAGCCCTCATTTCGGGGGGCGGCGACCCAGTGTTCTTTCATAACGGTGTATATGAAAACACCTATGAATTAATGGCAATGATAATGTAGCTTAAAAACGGTTATCATATATAATTACAAAAACTTCCTGATTCCAGGACATAATAATATTTGTCGTTGGCACGGGATCGTGAGAGCAGGAGTCCCTAAGGAATAAACACGATAACCAAAAATTTGCTTCGAAGGGAGTGGTGGGTGTCGCGCTGGTTTCCGTAACAGTGAAGCTGTTACGAAAGCATATGTAAGGAATTTTCACAAAAAAAAAGGAAAAAAAAATCACAGTCTGACTTTCAGGACAGTGAAGGTAACTACCACGAAGATATTAATG
Source organism: Penaeus monodon (assembly GCF_015228065.2). Lineage (NCBI taxonomy): Eukaryota > Metazoa > Arthropoda > Malacostraca > Decapoda > Penaeidae > Penaeus > Penaeus monodon. The sequence goes on from NC_051403.1 coordinate 28,657,768, forward strand.
AAGGACATTATCATACTGATAATATCTATGAAATGAGAATGAATGATTCTTTTCACACAGATCTAATATAATGAAAAGGGATATTCATTTCTCATGAAAATTACTATACATAAGTTATATTTAACAAAAATACGAGAAAAAAAAATAATCCACAGAGAAATGAGAGAACTGATTACAAAAGATCATGTACTATAGTCGTAAAATGGCCGGTTGCAGTTCATAACAAGAAACTGAAGGTAAAGGTGAACTAATATGGACTAATGTACTCATGAATAATCTGTATGTGCATGCATGCGTGCAAGATTCTTTAACAATCTTGAAAGATGAAAGTTTCTAATGCAAAATAAGGAGAATTTCACTTAAGGGTGGAAAAGCTGACGCAATGGTGATGATGTGTATATTTAAAGAGATCAGATCAGTTACATCTAAAATTACAAGTGATTACACTAATACTTCTAAAAATATTATCTATAGGAATATTATATGCATACATGCAACAAAAATGTATTGTGATTTCTAAAAGTATTAATAGGCAAGATGACAGTATTTGTTGTTTTAATTAAAATAGATGACAAAAGTTGATTATTGCCACGAAGATCTAGAGAACGAAATTAGTCTTGTTCCGAGGGGAGGCTACCCCGTGTTGTTTCATAAAAGAATCGATATTAACGAGTGGAAGGATTTATAATAATGATAACAACAATAGTCGTAACCATTATAATAGTTGTAGTGGTAGTTGAAAATTATCAAATATGATTAGAAAACTTGATAATTCTAAAACAGATTATAATATTTATCATTACTACGAGGTTCTTGCGAACAAAATTAGCCCTCATTTCGGGGGGCGGCGACCCAGTGTTCTTTCATAACGGTGTATATGAAAACACCTATGAATTAATGGCAATGATAATAATGGTAGTTTAAAAACGGTTATCATATATAATTACAAAATCTTCCTAATTCCAGGACATAATATTTGTTGTTGGCACGTGATCGTGAGAGCAGGAGTCCCTAAGGAATAAACACGATAACCAAAAAAATTGGTTCCCTTGCTAATGGAGTGGGTGTCGCGCTGGTTTCCGTAACAGTGAAGTTGTTACATTTAACAAAAATGCGAGAAAAAATAATCCACAGAGAAATGAATTGATTACAAAAGATCATGTACTTTAGTCGTACAATGGCCGGTTGCAGTTGCGGTAAAGGTGAACTAATATGAACCAATATACTCATGAATAATCTGTATGTGCATGCATGCGTGCAAGATTCTTTAACAATCTTGAAAGATGAAACAGTTTCTAATACAAAATAAGGAGAATTTCCCTTAAGGGTGGAAAAGCTGATGCAATGATGATGATAATGCAATGACCATAAATTGTATATTTAGGGATAACTAAGATCAGTCACTTCTAAAATTACAGGTGATTACACTAATACTTTTAAAAATATTTATAGGAATAATATTGTATGCATACTATACATGCAACAGTAAAAAAATGTATTGTGATTTCTAAAAAATATATTAATAGGCAAGATGACAGTATTTGTTGTTTTAATTAAAACAGATGACAAAAGTTGATTATTGCCACGAAGATCTAGAGAACGAAATTAGTCTTGTTCCGAGGGGAGGCTACCCCGTGTTGTTTCATAAAAGAATCGATATTAACGAGTGGAAGGATTGATGATAATGATAACAACAATAGTCGTAACCATTATAATAGTTGTAGTGGTAGTTGAAAATTATCAAATATGATTAGAAAACTTTATAATTCTAAAACAGATTATAATATTTATCATTACTACGAGGTTCTTGCGAACAAAATTAGCCCTCATTTCGGGGGGCGGCGACCCAGTGTTCTTTCATGACGGTGTATATGAAAACACCTATGAATTAATGGCAATGATATAATGGTAGCTTAAAAACGGTTAACAAATATAATTACAGAAACTTGATAATTCTAAAACAGATTATAATATTTATCATTACTACGAGGTTCTTGCGAACAAAATTAGCCCTCATTTCGGGGGGCGGCGACCCAGTGTTCTTTCATAACGGTGTATATGAAAACACCTATGAATTATGGCAATGATAATAATGGTAGTTTAAAAACGGTTATTCAATATAATTACAAAATCTTCCTAATTCCAGGACATAATATTTGTTGTTGGCACGTGATCGTGAGAGCAGGAGTCCTAAGGAATAAACACGATAACCAAAAAATTGGTTCCCTTGCTAATGGAGTGGGTGTCGCGCTGGTTTCCGTAACAGTGAAGTTGTTTACATTTAACAAAAATGCGAGAAAAAATAATCCACAGAAAATGAATTGATTACAAAAGATCATGTACTTAGTCGTACAATGGCCGATTGCAGTTGCGGTAAAGGTGAACTAATATGAACATATACTCATGAATAATCTGTATGTGCATGCATGCGTGCAAGATTCTTTAACAATCTTGAAAGATGAAACAGTTTCTAATACAAAATAAGGAGAATTTCCCTTAAGGGTGGAAAAGCTGATGCAATGATGATGATAATGCAATGACCATAAATTGTATATTTAGGGATAACTAAGATCAGTCACTTCTAAAATTACAGGTGATTACACTAATACTTTTAAAAATATTTATAGGAATAATATTGTATGCATACTATACATGCAACAGTAAAAAAATGTATTGTGATTTCTAAAAAATATATTAATAGGCAAGATGACAGTATTTGTTGTTTTAATTAAAACAGATGACAAAAGTTGATTATTGCCACGAAGATCTAGAGAACGAAATTAGTCTTGTTCCGAGGGGAGGCTACCCCGTGTTGTTTCATAAAAGAATCGATATTAACGAGTGGAAGGATTGATGATAATGATAACAACAATAGTCGTAACCATTATAATAGTTGTAGTGGTAGTTGAAAATTATCAAATATGATTAGAAAACTTGATCATTCTAAAACAGATTATAATATTTATCATTACTACGAGGTTCTTGCGAACAAAATTAGCCCTCATTTCGGGGGGCGGCGACCCAGTGTTCTTTCATAACGGTGTATATGAAAACACCTATGAATTAATGGCAATGATAATGTAGCTTAAAAACGGTTAACAAATATAATTACAAAAACTTCATAATTCTAAAACATTATGATATTTATCATTACTACGAGGTTCTTGCGAACAAAATTAGCCCTCATTTCGGGGGGCGGCGACCCAGTGTTCTTTCATGACGGTGTATATGAAAACACCAATGAATTAATGGCAATGATAATAATGGTAGCTTAAAAGTGATTATCATATATAATTAAAAAAACTTCCTAATTCCGAGACAGATATTTGTCACTGGCACGGAATCCTGAGAGCAGGGGACCCCAAGGAATATAATGAAGAGGGATATTCATTTCTCGTGAAAATTATTATACATAACAGTTACATTTAACAAAAATGGGAGAAAAAAAATAATCCACAGAGAAATGAGAGTATTGATTACAAAAGATCATGTACTATAGACGTAAAATGGGCGGTTCCAGTTTATAACAAGAATCTGAATTGTAAAGGTGAACTAGTATGAACTATTATACTTATGAATAATCTGTATGTGCATGCATGCGTGCATGATTCTTTAATAATCTTGAAAGTTGAAACAGGTTCTAATACAAAATAAGGAGTAACTGATAACAATAGTTCTAATTAGTATAATAGTTGTAGTGGTAGTTTAAAATGATTATCAGATATGATTACAAAACCTGCCAATTCTAAAATAGATTATATTTATTATTACTACGAGGTCCTTAAGAACAAAATTAATCCTGCTTCGGGGGGAGACGACCCAGTGTTGTTTCATAACGGTTCATATGAAAACACGTATCAGTTAATAACGATGATAATGGTAGTTTAAAAATTATTATCTTATATAATTACAAAGCTTCCCAATTCCAAAACAGATAATAATATTTGTCATTGACACGGGATCTTCAGAGTAGAATGAGTCCCCAAGGAACAACAGTGAAGCTAACTGCTACGAAAACATATGTAAGGAGTTTTCATATTGATAACACCGGTCATAGCAAGGTAATAATAACAATCTGCCCCATTTCACATATATCCAACGGACTGATAAGTGAGTATAATAACAGAGAACAGATATTGATGCGAAGGAAAAACATCAAGAAAGTCGGGATGCACGGTAAAATAGGAACCATATCCTCAGAATGAGCAGTTGTATTTCATAACAACGGATTCTGTTAAAAATGCGAACAAATATAATTAAGAATGACGGCTGAAGGAAAAAGAATCAGAGATTAGTACGACTTTCATAACAATAATATTATTTATGAAGACACACGTGTTTATACACCCACGCGTTCAGTGCTACGAGAACTTTTTTCTTTTTCCTGAAAAATATCCCGGAACTTGAAAGTTTGAAGCGATCGAAACTGCCGCGGGAGCGAACGCCTACCCTTGAGGCAACTGAAGGCCAGAGGTGCGGCAGAGGAGGCTCAGCAGGACGGCTTCGCAAGCACAGCAGTAATGACTTGCGGGCACTGCAACTTTATTGTATTTCCTTAGCAATATGAAAAACGCACATTGAAAAAGATAAGCGTCGTTTGTGAGTTCAGGTTTGGGTAAAAGGATTATCAATGTCATTTGCTACGTCATGACAAGCGTGACTTATTCTTGAAATCTGTCGCACCGCTTGGAAGGCGCCCCCAAGCGATGTCAGCTTGCGTGCAGTTTTCTATTTTATACATTAACGTTAACCAAAATCAGTTTAACAAGATCATCTGTTATATTTGTTTTGGAAAAAAAATATTGCCTTTCTTATGACTCTGACGATGTTTTGCGTTACTATTACACACTCCTCTGTTTTCTGTTTTTGATTGACATTTGCATATATTAACTGTGTATAACATTTTCACAACAGTTCATTTTACCATTTTGAAAGTTTGAATATTCGCATCTAGAAGGAAACTATAATGATAAAAAGATTATTGATTTTTTCACCGAGAACTCGCGATCACTTGTGCTTATGTTTTGTGTTTACTGATAATGAAGGTAATCATATGAAGGGAAGATATGTCGGGGTAATCCTCTGTCAACATCTCTTTTCTCAAATATAATTTAGCTTAACGATACCTTATGCACGAGGACTATTTCGGGGATGGGTTTCAGTTACGTTAATCGTTACGAAAACGAACTTTTTAAAAACAGGAAATATAAAAATTTGTATCAGTTTTATCGAGGCGCAAATTGTAATCTATCTAAAATATAGAGGAGGATTTTATAATAGCTGAGTCTCACAATAACGAAATTAACCATTGCGAAGACAGCATAACTGATAAAAATATCCATACTGGCGATGCTACCATAAGTATATATATATATATATATATATATATATATATATATATATATATATATATATATATATATATATATAAAGAATCCACATATGACGAATTAGCTAATTAGCATACGACTTAGCTCTGCAGTGGTTTGCCAAGATAAAATACGATTTTTTTAATCATTTGCATAGTAAAGCGAGACATTTCAAGACAAATAAAAAGTACATTATTCTTGTTTACTGTAAGATCATCAATTACTTTTTGCAGGAAAATAACAAGATAATTAAAACGTCTCACGGCCAGGTAGAATTAGTTACAAAGAAAACATTACATAATAGAACATTCCTATTTTTTTCCATATGACCTGAGGAGAAAGGGGGGAAATGTACTAGTTATGGAAAACAGTGAAGAAAACTCTTATAGGGAATATAATCTTTACAGACACACTGATATAAAAGAATGTTAATATCTCACCATCACACTCTGAAGAAATTCGCTGATGGTAAAAACAAAGAAAAGCATTATACCGCTTAATTTTAAACCAGCCATTTGGACTTCACGTCGATTGATTAACTCTCATGGTGATATTAAGCATAAAAGAAACCCCAAGTTAAACATAATAATGAAAAACAATACTTAAATTACGAAGCAACAGTAAGTACATCTTATGGGTAGAAATCACGGTTAAAATTATATTAAAATGAAATATCCTTCGTTAATGAATATAACATATAATTAAGTTGTACGATGTTTCTTACACAAAGAATTCAAAGTAGTCCAGATCCATAACGATGAAATTCAAGGTTAGGAAGTTGAGTTCTTCAAATATTCTAAAGGGTAACCGTAGTAACAAAAATGATTACTTAAATAACAAGAACAGCTTATTTACTGCATCATAATCAAGAGCAATATTGGACACTGAAAAAATGTAACGAGTCTCGCAGCAAGGCAGACAAAAACATTAAAGTAACTCGTATATAACGATGAGGTTAAACATAACAAAGACAGGTTATAAAAGTTTTCGCAAATGCAAATAATTGGATATCAAAGTAATTGTGTTTCATTGTGTATAAATGAATATTGATGAGTAATAGACCTAATAAATATGAAGTCTTTTGAGGGAATCGACGGATACAACAGATAATTAAAATGAAGATAATAATGATGATGATGATGATGATAACAATAACAATAATGATAGTAGTAGTAGTAATAATAATAATAATAACAATAATAATAATAATAATAATAATAATAATAATAATAACAACAACAACATTAATATAGAATATGCGTATTTATAGAAATCATGATTATAATTGGTCATTTGTATTTTAATAGATAATAGACTGGAATGAGAATATAGAGTTGAGCATATTTTTTAAGACCAAAGTGAGTTTTACCCCAAATGGAAATATTCATGCTACTAGCAGACGGCACTAGCCGTGGTAACACAATAGCAATAATAACAATATGAATAATAATGTAGATGATGCTGGCGATGGTGGTGTGGAGGCAAAGGATATTTGTGATAACAATTATCAAGTATATATAATTACTACTATCATCATTATTGAAATAACAAATTAACCGATAGGCTTTTGGAAAACAGTCAACATAACAAGTGCATCAACATAAAGAAAACAAAAGGAACATCGAAATCCAATTAAACACTTTCAGCTGACACAGTGAAATCAGATGCCTCGCACATCAACCTTATTTTCACAATCGAAAATTTCTCATCTTGACAACCATAGTGAAAATCCACGTCTTAAATTTTGCCATTCCACGGAAGAAAAGGAGAGAATGAAAGTTAACAATTTACCAAAGTGATTGCACAAAGAAGTCCAAATGACTATCATTCTTCACACTCATCCTTCCCCCGCCATCGCCCGCTCTTGTCCCGGGCTCCCGTCTACACCTCAGATCTAAAAAAAAAAAAAAAGAGAAAGCTAATCGTTATCGGAGTGTGCAGTCATTTTTTCCTAAGTTAGAACATGTGTATTTACTGATATGTATTGACTATAAAGATTTAAAAACTGGTTAACTGCAGGAGGACCCACCTTTCTGTCAGCAGAGGCAGCGCGAGAGTGAGCCCACGAGAGCCGCGCAGCAACACCTCATATCAGCAGTCAAATGAGACTTTGTATTTCTTTTCTTTCTTTTCTTCTCTTTGCCGTTTGATAGATTTCCTATGTGTTTAAGAAAAATGTTATGTGTTTAAGAAAATGTTTAGTATGTGAAAGGTCAAGTTCCTTGGAGAAAAGGAGAAATTATTTGATTTATTTATTGAATGCAGTACCCAACTGTTAAGAGGTCACAGTCAAATGAGATTCTGTTGAACTTAATTTTATTATTCTTTTTTATCAGTCTGATACAGTTTCTTGTATGAATAAGCTACAGTAACATCAAACGTTTCCATATTATATTAACTGGAATGAATTCAAGAACAAAAAAATTAAACTAATGTAAACCTACGAATGTTACGTAATACCTACTGATATGGATATGAAATCAAATGAGCAACAAAACTTCGGGCCAGATCTGCTCATACATTTTTATTTATTTTCCAAAACAAGACTGAGTTACAACCAGCGAAATATAATATCGACCGTACACGTAAATACTAATATTGAATACACGCAAAATTAATACGAACATTTTACCTTAGAATATATTCTCCATAACTGATAACGGTTCCTTATCAGTCGACGAGGTGATAAGAAAGGCAGAACTCTCCGTCATTTTTCTTTCAGACACCATGGCACTATCTCCCATGTATATTTCTTTCTTAGATATGTATAATTTTTCCTGGTTCTACCTATCTGAATTATCACAATTTTGATTTTTTGTATTTCATTTTATTTATTTATTTTTTTTATTTTATAATATATATATATATATTTTTTTTTTTTTTTTTTGGGGGGGGGCGCAGCAGTAGAATTAATACTAGTAGTATTTGTCTTTGCTTCTGTGACTTTTAGCATCGATATCACGACCGCCAATATCAAAAATAGTAATGACAATATTAGGTAAGTGATTCAAGATTGTGACTCATGAAAGAAACAATTGGAAACAATAGGTGTAGCTTATAAGTACTGTCCATCAGCCTCGCTCGTTTTTGAATTGCGAGTGCAGTGCAGTGTTACTAACAGGAATTTTTATACAATATATACATGAATTTATATGTATATACATATACACATATCTGTCTATGTATATCTATATCTATCTCTCCATATCTATATTTATATATATCTATATCTATCTATATCTGTATCTATCTATATGTCTATATTACATGTATATATATATATATATATATATATATATATATATATATATATATATATTTATATATATATATATATATATATATATATATGTGTGTGTGTGTGTGTGTTGTGTGTGTGTGTGTGTGTGTGTGTGGTGTGTGTGTGTGTGTATATATATATATATATATATATATATTATATATATATATATATATATATATATATATGATGGCCGCGTGCCGAATGGTTAGAGCGTCGGACTCAAGACTGTCACGACGGCAATCTGAGTTCGAGGGTTCGATTCACCGGCCGGCAATCTGAGTTCGAGGGTTCGAGTCACCGGCCGGCAATCTGAGTTAGAGGGTTCGAGTCACCGGCCGGCGCGTTGTTTCCCTTGGGCAAGGAACTTCACCTCGATTGCCTGCCTAGCCACTGGGTGGCCAAGCCAGCCCAAGTCAGTGCTGGTCCCAAGCCCGGATAAATAGAGAGAATGATTATCTAAAAGGTACCACCGGCACTCTCCGTGGAAAGAAACTGGGGACCCTACCACGTACTCACTCCAAGAGCATCACATGAAAACTACAATTAAGTATCATGCTGTGACCACGGCGGCTCAGACATGAACCTACCGTTAAAAGAAAGAAGATATATATATATATATATATATATATATATATATATATATATATATATATATATATATGTATATATATATGTATATATATATACATATATATATATATGTGTGTGTGTGTGTGTGTGTGTGTGGAGAGAGAGAGAGAGAGGGGGTGTGAGTGTGTGTGTGTGTGTGTGTGTGTGTGTGTGTGTATGTGTTTGTGTGTTTGTGTTTGTGTGTGTGTGTGTGTGTACGTGTGTGTGTGTGTGTGTGTGTGTGTGCATGATGTTGAATAAGCGTATTTTGACTTGTCATGATATATTCACGTCCTGCAGTAGAGGTACATGGCACGCTTATCTTTGGCTACCTGACTTCTGCTTTATGGCTGCTCACTTCTGCTGTTGATTCATCTTCCCATTTCAACATATTCTGTTTTGTTGTCAAAGAGCTGCAGTCCATGCTATTGAGTGTGTATCCCAGTTGTCCATGACAATCTTGTAAATGTTCCTTGGACTGTGCAGTCTGTGCAATGTCGCTTGCAAATGCAAATCAGTGGGCTTCGCTGGGGTTATGACTTATTTCTGACACCACTTTGCCCATGAAGATAATAAACAGAAATGGGCAGGAACACTTCCCTGAATTGCTCCCGCGGTCGTCTGGAAACTAGATACGGTTCCTGTCACATCATAATCAATATTGGACATTGAAAAAATGTAATGAGTCTTGCAGCACTGGTTTCATGAACTTATATATTTTCCATTGCAAGTAAGAGATCTCGGATAATGTCCTGGTAATACGGTCCATAGCTTGGTTCTAGGGATTCTATCAAATGCTCTTTCTTGGTCGAGAAAGCATTATTTTCTGCAAGTATGTGTTCCAACTCGACCCTTAGCCTGCATAAGGGAATTTTATCATAAAGGTTCCCGGCATGGATCATTTAGGCTATTCTTCGGTAGTTTTGCATATCTGTGGGTCTCTTTTGGTTTTATAGATCTGGAAGATGGTTAACTTTCCTAGTTTTAGAGCACAGTGTATGTGTGGTATGCTAAAGTAAACACTGTAAAAAGGCTATAAGTACTAATTTGCCATCTGCTCTAAGAGTTTCACTGTGGGCGTTGTAGAAACCCTTGCTTTCAGTATTATAAATTACTGTTCCGATATATGGGGTTCAACCAACTAAAATTATTAAAAGTTCAACAAAAATCACAATATGTTACACGTACACTCAATCATGTATAGAATACAGAGTAGCCATCCTCATTGGTCAGTGTCTCTACAAACAATAGGTAACAAAGCAGATGTTCAAAAAAGACATGTTAACTCTGCACGATAAAAGATCACATATGCAAACAAGACAGATGCAAATCCAAGGACCCGAAATCTGGAACCACTTACCACAAACTATTAAAAACATATCACTTGAATGCATTCAAAATTAGATTAAAGGAGCATTTTTAATTGTCAGTGACATCAGGCTTTCTCAATGCAAAGCCAAACAATGTACCTTGATTCCTAATGATGTGAGCATCTTATTTTATAACTGTACTATTCATATACTGATACTGTTTCTGCTAATCTTAAATCATTTTTCCCTGTAACGATCTATATAAAATAGAAGAACCATTGTAACTAATGGAATGGTGTTTTGGATTTGAATTTGCGTGGTCGAGGATTTTCCGGGTTTTAGAACTTCATTGCTGACTTGATTTCCTTTAAGGTTCTACGTTCCTGTATGTTGTCATTAACAGTACCTTGCACTTGCTTTGTCCTTGTCTTTTCCTCGTTGTGTTTACTTTTCCTCTTCCTCATACTTCGTTTCACTATCTTTTGTTCTTGCCATAATTCTTCTTTCTTCTTTTGTATCTCCTTTGTCTAACAAGCTGTCTTCTTTCTGCCTCTTCTTGCATCCGCTTTCACTCCGACCACCTCTTCCTGCCTGCTCTGTAGCAACTCTTCAACTTTTCCCAAAGCTGCTATACACCCCTGGCATATTTTGCATTATTCAGTTTCCGTTGCAAGTTGAGTCTGCAATTCCTCTTCAACGGCCTTCAACTTAGTAAAACTCTTTCTCCTTTTAGCTCCTTTACAGTCGACTTTGATTTTTCCTTTAACTAGTCTGTCGTCGGAATCAAGAGACATCAAAGGAATTGCTTGGACATTTTACATGATTTTCACTTGTGATGATCGCATCTATCTCCTCAGGTCAGACGTCCCAATATCATGACTGTACCACGTGTGATCATAGAAGGTGTTCATGAATGAAAAGCCATTACGGATATATATGAACGGATATATAGATGTTTATATGTATGTGTGTGTGTGTGTGTGTGTGTGTTGTGTGTAGATAGATAGATAGATAGGTATAGGTATATATATATATATATATATATATATATATATATATATATATATATATATATATATATATACATATATAAAGTATAAACAAAAAAGGGGAAAAAGTATATGTATATATACATATATACACATTGTTACACACACACGTGTGCGTGTGTAACAATATGTATAATGCACAGAAAGAGAGAGATGTGTATGTGTGTTATATATATATATATATATATATATATATATATATATATATATATATATATATATATATATATATGTATGTATTATATCTATGCATATATGTATATACATATATATATACACACATATATATACATGTATGTGTATATAGATTTATATATATATACATATGTGTGCTTGTGTGTGTGTGTGTGTAATATTCATTATTATCTTTATCATTATCATAACGTTTTCATTTACTTTTTTTTTTTTTTTTTTTTTGCAATTCTATATATGGTTCGAAAATGTTACAATCACGTCCTTGTGTACATAATGGGATTGTTCAACGATTTCTGCATTAGATTCTAAGATGCGCTAATAGTAATAGAAATTCTCCGGATCTATGTTTGGCCATGAAATGTTTGCCCTCCACAGCATGCTAAGAACCAGAAAAAATGAAGTTGTAGTTTTCAAACAGTCTCTCAGTTTCATCTATTCAGTGGTTCAATATTTCAAAAAAATTAGTGATCCAGTACCTCTGTATTTTAAAGTTTCAGTGATTTATTTACTTCAAAATTTCAGCGATTCAATTTCAAAATTTCTGTGATTCAGTATTTCAGAGTTTCAGTGACTCGGTATTTCAAGTTTCCAAGGATCTTGAAGAGGTGTTTAAAATTTTGAAATATTGGAAGTTTCAAATATCCCAGACACTTGAAGATGTAATTAGAGTCTAATTCTCCAGACACCGATTTTCAGCCGGGAGACTTTGACTTCCAGCACAAGAACTTTGACCACTGGGGAACACTAGCAAAGAATAAAGTCTTTGTTATATGTGCATTATGTATTCTTATAGATAAACAAGGTATAAGGTAGCTCTTTACGCATGGTGATAAGGCTGTAATTTTCCTGTTTGTGTTCATGCATGCTAGTTGTATATGGTATCAATACATTTGGTCTATCATTGTCATGGTCCCGGGTGTAGGATAAAGAAACTGTTTCCAACGCATTGCCTTCACTCAATAAATAATGGAATGCAAAATAGCAAAGGAATTTGAGAGATAATAAATGGCAGATCTTTATGAAACAAGCACATATTGAAAAACAAAGGCAACAGTTAACTACAGTGTTGCAATTGCATAATATAACTGGATAATAATACAATAAACATGTCGATACACACACACGGATAGATAATTTTGTATAGGCCTACAACTGAAGATTAAGGACACAATTAATTATTTGAAAATGAAACCAATGTGACAGGCTGACAAGACCCGTTCAAGTGTAACTACGACCCATTCCTACTTCGTGTGACATCTCAGGCTTTCATGTGACATCTCAGACTGAAGTCCAATGTGACACTGCAGTCTCCATGTTTTACGCTGGAGTGACCTGCTTCTTTGAGGGTGACCTTGGAGTGATGGGCAAGAAGCCAGCGTGACTGAAGTGCCCAGACTTCTGAGAGACTGAAATGAGTTTCCGAGCAAATGTGGGCTCAGCCTAAAATGAGGCAGGACGTTTCATATTTCAAGCTGATCAGGTGTCCGAAGGTATGTCTCAGGCTGAAACTGACTCCCATATGGATGTCCTAGGCTTAAAATGGTGCACTAACGGATGTCTCAGGATGAACTCCCGTCTCAGGCTTAATGACCCTCAAGAGGCCACGTGATGCCCAAAGCCCAGCGTTCTCTCCTGCTGGTGGACGCCCTTTGAGTTGTGTCTCATGCTGGAGTGTGGTATTGCTAGATGGCTTCTGGAATTCTGAGAGAAATAAAACGATTAAAGGGCCATCAATATCGAATGCAATGAGAGAAAGCAAATGATCTCAAGAACAGAATGCTGTATGGCATACAAAACAGCGAGATGCACTAACATTTTGTAGATCATTCGGTCACATTCCACACATATGCAATACTTACCTCCTACATGCAACTGGGGTCTCTCCTGAAGGCCTGCCTTGTGTTTGCAGACTGAAGTCACACTCTGTGCCCTCTGATATCACCCTTGTAGACTGAAGTCATACTTGGAGACTGGCGTTACACTTAAGTTTGGTATTCATCTTTGAAACAATCACATTTAAATACTGAGGTCACACTTGAGGCACTATATATTGAGACATTTAAATTATATAATATTAAAGAAAGCACATGGAAGCGAGTGACATGTGTGTCCTCTATATACAGCTATGTTACAAATATAATGAGGGAACAAAACCTATTAACATCTGACAGAAATCGTTTTAAAAATCTCAATAAATTCAATACGACGTGACTGCAACTTTTTTTTTTTAACCATACAGAGAAGTGTTTAAAAATGTTATAGCAACAGGGTTATAGTAATAAGAATGCTAATGAAAATGATGTACATTATACATAAACACTTTTATATCAGTATCACAAGTGATGAATAAGATCTAAACTATGAATATGTTCTAACATGGGGTTGTAAAACCGAGCTATAAAAATGCATGAAAATATACTTCGAAATAAGAAAAATGAAATTATTTTATACATGAAGAAATATAACAGTAATTGTAACCAATCATTAGATTATAAAGACGACAGCCTCATTTTAATATGACAATTTTTTATTCAGTTATTCCTTCTTGGTTCCAATGGTTCTTATCATACTTTAATGAACTGATATAACATGTCATATCATATCATATATAATGAGGAACAAAGATCATGAAATACGTTTTACATTTTCTTACATACGTCATACATCATACCATGTTTTTATGTGGGGAAAAAGATCTCATATCAAGTATACACTGAGATTCGATAAATATATACCTACACGTTAATATGGAAATTATCATTTTAGAACAGTGTGAAATGTTTGGTGCTTTACTAAAACACAAATAAGTTGATGATGATGATGATGATGATGATGATGATGATGATGATGATGATGATGATGATGATGATGATGATGATAATCATGCACTACATGTTTTTTTTTTTTCCTCAGTTGTATGTTATGAAAACAGTGAAATAGTAATGATAATGACAGCGTAAAAAAAATAACATGTATAAACTTTCTCTCGATTGCAGTAAATCATTACACACATAATCCACCTGGATTTCGAAACTGTTGTCTCATCATAGCTTTTTTTCATAACAATGAAGTTAATTGTTACGATACCAGCCTTTCTTATAAGATCAATGAATCAACTTATAGCAATTCTGATACATATAACAGAACAAAAAATTATATTCAGTAATCTTTAAGGGATATTTGGCTTTCAAAATAATGAATATAATAGTTATGCGGATAATGGGAAGAAATTTTGTCACCTATGAATACAGACGCATTGATCATTTGTAAAAGACACAGGAAAGATGTGTGGCGAAGATAAACCTTACGATGGGGGAGTTGGAATTCAATAAACGGGATCGTACAAAAGATTAAAAAAAAAAAAGATATTGGTTAGCAATAACGACGCTCCTAAAAAAGGGAGGAGAAGTAGGTCGAGATTCATAAGAATTTTGGTTCTTACGACGAAGGGAAACGAGAGAAAAAAAAAGCGTAGGATGAACAGAACTCAAAGCCGATGTAATGGTAACGATAGTCCTATGGTCAAACATTACGAAGAGTACATCCACTACATCCACAAGAGAACTGGTCACATCGGGAATAAAATTAATTAATTAATAAAGAAGTTACGAGGACTTAGGCATAAAATTAACACATGAATCAAATGGAAATCACTGAAGGGGTTGGAATTAGGCCAGCTAAGGACACCGAAAAGAGTTGGAATACGAGTAAAGCCTGAAATGGTTTTATAAATGGGAAATTACTCCTTATAGTTTTTTTTATGAATGAAATTTGATATTCATTAACAAAAAGTTTAATGATAACGATAAACGGCACTCCTTTCTGTAGGCGCGATACAAGTCGTATTCTATAACAAAGATATTTATTGGTACGAAAAAGGTGAAACGTAAAGCAAAATAAACCAAATGATTAATAGAACTCATAAGTGAAGAGGTCGATGTGATTCAAAATTTCTTAGCAACAAAATAATTGTTACAAAGTCATAACATACAGATTCTAATATATTCTTAACAACGAAAATGTTTTTACAAAGATATATTATAAGGATTCTCGTGTTGGTAATAATAATAGAAAGTAACAATAATATTGAGAATGACAAGATATAGAAATTTAGTATTCCGTCATGACTTTAAGTGGAAAAGTATTTATTTATTCAATTATCCGATATTTAATGGTACGTGACCTCGATTAAGACAGTGATTACCATTTTCTGTAATAGCGATAGAAGTTGTGTTCTATAACAAAGACATTAATTGTTACGAAAATCGTGAAAATTACGAAATGCTGGTTATCATTATAAGAGGGAAGAAGCTCCTTTAAATCGATGAGAATATTCAGTGGTAAAAACAACAATATTGAGAATGAGAATAAGAAATACAAACTTAGTATTGAAGTATTAGGAATAAAACCGTTAGGCTAAAGTAGTTATTTATTTATTTATTTATTTATTTATTTATGTTTATAATGAATGAGCTTTGACATTCATAAATATAACTATAATAACTACGATTAACGGCGCTGTTTTCCGTAGCCGCAATTCGAGTTCCATAACAAAGATATTAATTGTTACGAAAATGGATAAACTTAAGCAAACTTAATTATTAAATTAATAGAACTCATAAGTGAATTATGTGATTCAAAATTTCTTAGCAACAAAATGATTGGTACAAAGACATAACATAGATTTTCATATTATAATGTCACCAATCTAACAGAACTTGCAACTAAATGTGTTTATTCCAGTAACAAAACGAATACTAATATTTGAATTTCTAAAAATATAATTCCAAAAGTATCTATAAAGATATGTAATATTTACGAAAATATTGCACTTGTTAGTAATAATGCCTAAAATGATAAAATAAGACTGCTAACGACGCGGAATGGATAATGATAAAATAAAAAATATATAAGTGAATGTATTCATTACAGTAGTGAGGATTTCGATTTTTTTACTTTCTTTTTTTTTGTAGAGTTTTCACGAAACATACGATGAGCGATATTCATAAGTGGTAAAGTTTTTATTTATAATGAATGAATTTTGGCGTTTATAACTACAAATATAATGAAAACGGTTAACGGCGCTCCTTTCTGCAGGCGCGATACAAGCCGCGTTCCGCTACAGTGATAATGGTCGTTACGGCAAAAATAATGGAAATAATTATGGTAATGATCATCAAGATAACAATGATGATGGCAATTACAGTAATAATGATAATGATTATGCTGATAACATTAGTAATGACTTATCAATAATAATGTCAAAGATATCACTGATAATAATGGTGATAATATCGATACTTAAAAAATAAGAAGATAATGATAACCAGCGATAACAAAACGGTATTCAGTGGTGATAATTACGAGAAAAAGCATACAGATTTCTAAAAAGAACAGAAAC
>NC_051403.1:28684983-28694983 GCF_015228065.2 Penaeus monodon
TCCAATAACACGAATTTGTCTAAAGGTCTCTTTAAGACAAAAACATATGTCTGTAGCATCATGAGAAATGATGCTCATTTGACTCGAGTTCCTAAAAAAGAAAAAAATAATAATTATTCTAAAAAATCTTAACATACCAATTTTAACTTATTTTCCAGTCTTTCTCCATCCAGTTAAATTATTTCTATTTAAACAAATAACAAATAATAATGTAAAATAAACTAAATAACTCAGGGATGATTTTGTAAACAGGTTCTCATTTGACTACAAAGTTATTTTGTAGTCATCGGCTTCGAGACTCAATTTGTCCCACCGCTCATAATGGGAGAAAGATATATGCTCGCTTTGGGCGTTACTCACGCCGTTTTTATTATCGTTGCTGCTCTTATTATTTCTACCATTGTCTTATCATATTTATTATTGATAACATTCGCCGAGAACTGGGCCATGGTGTACCCAGTCAGGCAAGAATGGCATAGAGAAACTGATCTATGCGATTCCAATCTAAAAGTAGTGCATTAGGCGATTCATTCTCTTCATAATTCTGCGGTTGTCATGGCAATGCTGAAACCGTTTTATCTTCCATTCTCGCTATGCATTTTTTCCCACTTTACATTGCATTTGTTTGATAGCGCAATGTTTTTCTCTGGATATTTTATAAAAATCCTGTTTTTTATTATTATTAATAATTACGCTATCAAGATGATTCCCTTTACAAATATCATGAGCTTATTCTTTTCATTTCAGACACGAGAGGCCGGGCGAGACGCAGGCGGGAGAGGGCGCCGTCAGTACGCTTCTGGGAGACGTTGTTAGTGTTTACACCAAGGTTAAACTTCATTCTCAATTAGCAATTTCGTTCTCTCTCTTCTATTTATTTATATGTTTATCATTTATTAGGATGTATCATTCATTTAAAAGTTCTGAGGGAGTAAGCCCGCGACGTGCGCCCGGCCGAGGCTGCACGGCATGAAATACGCGGGAAGCCTGGACGTCACTCTGTTATTTATGTAATTAGGACATTTTTTTTCTCGCTCGCTTTTGTTTTTGTTTTTCTGTGTTTTCTTTCTTTGGATCGAGCTTGTTACATTGCCAGCCATACTGAAGGTAATAATGTCGATACGAATGTACAACGAATTAAATGTACGTTCACTGAGAGTAGTTAATGCGTTTTTATTTGAGTTTAGCTTCGACTGAAACTTCTTCCAACCATTTTGTTCATTTTATTTTGTCTTTGGTATCAATAATTCACATGATAATATATCGGGTTTCTTTTCCCTTCTCTTTTTTTCCTTTGTTCGCTTTTTCACCTTTTTTTATCCACTAGGAAGCTTTCAGGGGGCTGTAGGCAGTGATACAAAAAAAGCAATAGAAATAATTCAGGAAGAGAAAGGGAGAAACAGAAAGAAAGCAAAATCGTTGAGTACACTGTTTTTTAAAAGGTAATTAATGGTTTTAAAACGAATAGCCGATGTGGATTTCTATTTAATTATATGTTCATTGCATCTAAATGTTTTCCTTGTCGTTTTATATTCTTTGTTTTTAAAAGAAACAAAATTCGCTCCATATCTTGTCTATCAATTTCATATCTTCCCTTCTCTAGTTATTTTAGTTCTGTTCTTTTACCTCACTTTTTCAAATTTATTTCCCACCATTTAGGAATTCCTGCATATTGATGAATAAGTAAGTAAATAAATAAAAACATATAAAAGAAAAAAAAGGCGCATTACAACTTGTATTTTTTTCTCTATTTTATTCCTTTAATTCTGATGGAAGTTCATACAAATGCGAACGCAAATGAAAAAAAAAAAAATGTATCGTTTGTACTATGAATTTGTTTCCTTGATTTAGCTCAAGTTGAAAGCTATTTCAAATGACCGTGTCCAACCTAATCTATCCTTGGCATTCATTGTTCGTTTTAAGTATATTTTCGATTGATTAATTCTCATTCATACATTGCAAACATTGCATTTTTGTCTGCATGACTTCCTTTCTTTCTCTGTTCTGAAATATGTCTGGAATGTAGAGCATTACATGAAACATCGGGGGAAACTGAGGATAAGGAGGTACATTCACCGGGGGAAAAGGGGGAAAACCGGGAGTCCTCTTTTATAAAAACCCCCCTAAACGGAAGCCCCCTTTTGCCGGGGGGGGGGAGCTTGAGTCCCAAATGATTGGGACCCCGGACCAGAGGGTCCCCCTATGGAGGGGTCCCAGGAGGGATGAGACAAAATGGCCTCCTGGTCCCACCAAGGCTATGAGAGGGGATGGTCCCCACCCCTGGTTTTTCCTCTTGGACCGGGAGGCTCTCCCAATGGCTTGCCGTGCGTGGCGTCCGTTTCCCAGGTGTCAGGAGCCCTGGAGCCACTTTCTCGGAATTTTCCATTCACTCGGGAACCTTCCGCTTAAAAGGGGCAAGAATGGGAATCGCAAGGGTTTTCGGAACCCCAACCAGGTAAAAAGGGAAAATGCCCTCCGAAATCCAAAAAGGGAAACTTACCGGAAAAATATGAAAGTATTTCAAAGTAAGTAGTAGTAGTGAAGACCTTTGTGGTGTATCACCAGGGTCTTGATATTTTTAAGTACATCGGAAAAATATTTTGAGGTATGTCAACATGATCCTCGTATCACCCACAGGAGGGTAGCCTGATATTGAGGTTTCGTCCCCAGACGAGAGTGCCGTGTTGTCGATAGCGATATTCCTCGGGCTCAATTTTCATGTCTCCTCACAAAACCCTCAATCAGTGAAAGGAATTGTTTTTTCCCGAGCCCTGATGAGGTATTCTGAGGAGAAATGTTAGGGGAACTAGAAAATTTTTAAAATGTAGTGGAGTAAAACTTTTTAGGAAGAAAGTTGATGGTTTGGAACATCACCCCAGCTCTTTATTCCTTTCCAGAATCATTTTTTACGTTGGCATGGTACCACCTAAAGGGTAAAGCCTGTTTTCCAAAACCCTATGCGGTGTTTCCCGCCAGGGTTATGGGCATGGACCAACTCTTGCTGTTTTAAAAGAAAATGGGCAAGAAAGAGTGTGTAAAGTGTGGTAAACAGGTCAAGGAGATGACAAGCCCAGGTCCAATAGCTGTTAGCACTGCAAAGAAGCTCATGAAGCTTCATAAAAAGCAATGTAAAGGGTAAAAATTTGAAAAAAAAAATGTTTTTGGTAATAAGGAGAAAGGGAAAAAAATTTATTTTTCCAGAGGCAAAGCGACATGCCCTGTGCGTTTGCACAGCCAGGAAAAATTTTTCCCTTCGGTTGTAGCCCACCCTCCTTCCCCCAACCCTTGCCCCCATGCCTTACACCACACACTCTGCCATTTTTTAAACCTCAGCCCAAAATTGCTGACACTGCCTAGGTGAGTTTTCCACCAGAAACGGTTTTAGGAGTGAGGGGTTATTGAGGAGACTCCTCCCAAGAAAAGGTCCTGGACCATCAGTTAAGGCCCCAGAGGCCTCAGTGGTGAAGTCTAGTGCCACCACATCCACGGGGGCCTTGCAGGCAGAATGCCCTGAGCTAAGGCTCATGAAACCCCCTTTTGGCCCAAGCAAAGGAACCCTGAGCCATATCGAAAAACTCCGTCAGAGTGGGGTTTTGGGAGCCGTCGGGAAAGGGGCTCCGGGGGCCTCAACGGTGCCAGTCCAGCGCCCCACATCCGTAGGGACTCCGCGCTAGCAAAATGCCTCTGAAGCAAAGGCTCAAGCCCGTCTTTGCCCAGGAAAAGAAATCCTGAGCCTGTCCAAAGGGAAACTGGGGAAACTAGTTCCTCAAGTAAACAACCCTTTAAAAAAGGTACCCCAGGACCCTGGAAAGGGACACCTAAAGGGGGGGGGCAAACCTTTGCCCAAAGGGCTGCCAAAAACCCTTTAAAAAGAAGTAAAATGAAGAACTGGATCCCCAATCCGATGGAATGTCAGGGAATTATCAAAATGGAAGAACTGCAAATCTGATAGCTTCATAAAACCCAGTTTGTGAAATCCCTAAAGAGATTATGACCGGGGAAAAACGTCCAATTTCCCTGAGAGGATTCCAATTCAAGCCCATTAGGACCTTTGATAATGGACCTCATGGAAAAGAGTAGAATGGTACGTCAGGATTTTTCCCTTCCAGGCCATCCACCTGGACAACACGCATGGAAGTGTGAGAAGGCTTGACAGCCCTTTACACTCTTGCACCCATCTACCTTCCCCCAGGGTAATCCCCCCAACATAAATGATTTGGAAAATCTACTTGGGCATTGCCACATCCATTTACTTTGAAAGATTTCAATGGCGGCATCCCCTTTTGGGAGCCCTTTTGTGCAACCCTCGAGGGGAAGGGCCTTTGTAGTCCTGTTCTTAAAGTAGATGCGTTTTACTGAACAGTGACACTCCCACACATTTCCAAATTCAAACTGGGACAGGTCCAATATAGACCTATCAGAGGTTACCCGATTCACAGGAACTTCACTTGGCAGGTCATGGGGGACTTAATGGAAACGACCACTTTCCAATACTTTTTTGGGGGAGGTGAATGGGATTCCAGTCAATGGGTGCAGGAGGCGACTTTAACATGCAGATGGGAATCTTTTTAGACAACGCATTTTGCAAGGTCTGGAAGATTTCCAGTGGTTTAAGAGCGTTAATACTTCACACACGAATTCACCTTGAGCAGAACATTCATTCCTAAAAGTAGTACCGTCAATCTCCAGTACCATTTGTTCTGAAATTTCCAACAACAGTCAGTGCAAGGAAAGCTGATTAAGGGAATTGAAACGATTTTCCCCAATTGTAACCTTTATCAATTACAAAAACACCCGACCAAGACCCGGGCATGTAAAGGAAGCTAGACAGACGTCGTGGAGACAGTATTCTCCTAATTAAATCTGGACCCCCTTAGCATGGGTATGGGACAAGGTGTGTTAGATCACTGAAAAGAGCACATCCATGTCCAAACCCGTCTGAAGATGATGGCATATCATCAAGACAAAAAAGATGTTGCAAATGAGCTAGCTAAATCCATGGGAGAGATCTCCCCTGGTGCATCTTACACTGCCCAATTCTCACTCTTGGGGGGAACAGGAACAAAAACCCAGTGTCGTTTTTCAGTAGGACTGCGCAGAACTTCACAAATTGCCCTTTTGTGAAGGGATTTGGGTCTGCTTTGCAGCTCTGCCCAAGACTTCCCCAGGAAGTGACGATATTCCATACCAAATGTATTTTACTTACCCGAAGCTCCCAGAATTCCTGTTGGACCTATTCAATGGGGTCTATAGGGGGGACACGTGCCCCACATGAAAAAAAGGTTTAATCATTCCCGTTCCTAAAACCCGGCAAAAATGCTTCCAACCAGGAAATTCAGAAATTTTTTCTCACCAGCTGAATCTGAAGCGGATGGAAAAAAAATGGAAAAATGCTATCAGAATCCTTCGCAACGACGTCACAGATAGAGTCTTTTTTTACCTTGAAAAAGGGTTATGATACTCTTGGAAAACATGGGATACCATGAAGCTGTATGACTTGGTTTAAGATGAGCATTACCTACCTTCATAAAAAGCTTCCCCTTACTAACAGGAATTTAGAGTTTTGGGGGGGAAAAAGTTTTTTCTAACCTGGGAAAAAACGGAAGGGTCCACAAGGGGTGTCTTTTAAATGTGACCCCGTTTTTCTATTGCTATAAATGACATTTTAAAGGTTGTTCAAGTGCTGTCTCATGTAATCTGTATGTGGTGACTTTACACGTACTGTCGGAGGAAGCTTTCAGGATTGCAAGGACGCATGCAGACTGCAATAAAGCAGGTTTTTCAGTGGGCCACAATCATGGGTTTTAAATTTTCTCCAAGCAAGACCCTGGGAACATTTTTACAAACGAGGAAAGTTCCCCTTCCCTCTATTTTGGCGAACCCACTGAATTGCCAAAAAGGTAAGTACTTTTGGGGTTTTTTTTTGACTGGCTTACTGGGTGCCTCACATCAAAAAAGTTAAAAGTGAAGGCTACAAAACACTTAGTATTTGCGGGTTTTTTTCAATTTTCTTGGGGTGCAGACCCCAACGTTTACGGCTTTTCCGATGCTTATTTGTAGTAAGTTGATATGGATGTGAAGCATTCATCTGCAAACCCCACTGTTTTCCGGATGTTTGGGCCCCATTTTAATAAAATCTCAGAATCTGTACAGGGGCTTTCAGGTGCAATATATACAGATGGTTCAAAGTCTGAAAATGGTATGGGCTTTGCAGCAGTGAGCAGGAGAAAGACGCATCTGGCAGTCTTTCTCTAGCAGCCCCAATCTTAAATGCAGGTTACATGCCATCCTTCAGCAGTTAAGAGACTAGAAATCTTTCGAACCATTCTCTTGAAAAAATTTTGCTCTCGTGTGCCTTGCAGCAATCAAGAGCTTAAATCAACATCAAAATTGGCTTGCATGAGCAACATATAAAAAAAATAACTCTGTTTGGGTGCCCCGCAATGTTGGGATCAGGGGAATGAGGGGCTGATCAGAAGGGCCAAAGGGGAGCTGCACTCAGCCCTGGTGCTCGTTTTCCCTCCAACACACCAACCTGAAACCCAGCATCAGGAGTTGTCTTCGTGATGGATGGATGGAGGGAACAATGGAGGCATACCTCTAGATATTAGAGATGACCTTGGCAGCTGAGTGACCAGCATCCATCCCAAGAATCGGGCACCAAGACTGAATCTGGGGCCGAGATGGCTAAAAGTGAAGCACTTTTGTGAGGGAGCCAAGAGCCATCAACGTTTTCACATGTAGTGGAAAGATGTGCAACATTCTGACCAAAAACGTTGTACTTTCCCCCATATACATGAAAAGTATTGGGGGGGATTTTGGCAAGAAGGTTTTTTTAGTTTCTTAGGGAGGCTAATATTTTTTAAAAAAATTTTAAATTTTGCATAATATTTTGCAATAACTTTCATTTTTTGAGATAATATTTTTGCTTTGATTTTTATTTATCTTTTTAAAAATTTTTAAATATTTATTGTAGGTTTTAAAGTTCTAAAAAATGACCTTTGCGTTAGCGGGAACCAATTTTATATAATCAATCTGTATAAACCTGCTATTTATTATGTTTAATTTAATTTGCCTTTTTCTTCTCGCTCGCTATGCTTGGAATTTTACGCATTTTGACTTTACTGGTACAGAGGTCAAATGCGGGAAAATACAGCTGGACAAACGATCAGTTCGATACCGGTGATTGCTGCCTTCGTTACTATCGTTGTTGGTCATTTTAGTAGTTTAGTAATATAAGCTTATAACAAATCTCGGTGTCCGATTTCATTTCATTTTACTTATTTGTTTATTTTTGTACTTGGTATCCTTCTTTCTCGTATCTTTCCTTTTTTCTGCAATCTTTCTGCAGTCTTTGTTGCACTGGATTTCAGACACACTGAAGGCGACACTGAAGTCATTAAAAACAATACTACTATGTAAGAAAGGTGAAATGTAGATGCTTTCACTTGATTTACCTCGGCTTGGAAACTTTCAAGGCACAATGTCCAGCCATATTTTTTCTTGGCGTTCTTATCTCGTATTTTGTTTTTCGCTTTTCATCCACATTCTTTCAACGAAAAAAAATATATAATAATAATAATAATAATAATAATAATAATAATAATCTTATATAGTTGATTTTTATTAAAGTCATCACTATCTCAGGTCGTTTTATTGATGCATTTACTTTTCTTTTTGTATGTGTATGTGCGCGTGTGTGTATGTGTGCGTATGTGTGTGTTTGTTTTGAGCTTATTCAATGCATTACATCTCTAATCATACTGAGGGTTATGACAAAAAGTCACAAAAAACAATTTTACTGTTTAATTTGCTGTTGCAACGTACTCTCTTCATCCCTTATTTCTCTTCGTGTTTGTATTTCGTATTATAATACATTCTGTTTTTGTTTCTCATTCATGCAGTTATTGCATTTGTTATTTGTTCATGTTTTTTTTGTTTTTTTTTAATATAATGTATTGTTTTAAATGTGTGTTTTTACTAATACAACATGGTTATATTTTAAGGAGAATGTGTATCTACAATATAGATACATATATACTTACAGCATATATCATAATTGTTAATTATCTATTATATGCATTTGTGTATAAATATGTGTGTAAATTGGCTTGGTATTCACAATAGAAGAGATGCAAAGATTCTCAAAATCATGACTCATGATAACCAATGCCATCGTTATTAATTGTTTGTTATGATTCTACTTTCTTGCATAGAAATATTTTTTCCTCTCTCTCCTAATCAGTAGCAGTGCACACGCACACACACACACACACCACACACACACACACACACACACACACACACACACACACACACACACCACGCACGCACGCACGCACACACACACACACACACACACACACACACACACACACACACACACACACACACACACACACACACACACACCACACACACACACACACACACACACACACACACACACACACACACACACACACACATACACACACACACACACACATACTCACACAAACACACACACACACACACACACACACACACACATACACACACACACACACACACACACAGAGCAATTTCAACACTGAAGGTTGATTTTCAAGGGATATCTCTTATTATACAATACAGTTAAAGCATGATCTTCAAGTGTGACCTCAGAGTGACCGTTTCAAGTGTGACATCTTGATCTCTTCATGACCGATTCAAGTGTGACATCTTGATCTCTTCATGACCGATTCAAGTGTGACAAGTGTGAACTGAACATCCAAAAGCTAATCAGAGCTCCTTCAGAACGATAGGCAGCGACCTTTATTTCAAGGCTGACCTTCACCTCCAAGAATGAAATATGATCGAGTGCTCCTCCAAGACGCAAAACAACTAATGTCTTCAGGTGTTTGTCCAGAGTGGAACTCCCTCAAGTGTGACCTTCATCACCAAGTGTGAAGCTCTTGCCCTGGAGTGACTAAGTGCTTGTCCAAAGCGCCGAACGACCAGCGCCAGTGTTAGTCCGGAGTGTGGCCATCTCAAGTGTGACCTGCATTCCGAGGATGAGAAGAGACATCAAGTATTATGGTGAGTCTCACACACACTTAACCAAAGAATTTAATTTTGTCTTTATTTTCATCACTGGAGCACGAGAACAATGATCTTATTAAATCGGCTTCTCTCAAAATATTTCAGAATCGACGCTGGGACGTCACACTTGAGCCCTATTCTTCTTTTAACGGTAGGTTCATGTCTGAGCCGCCGTGGTCACAGCATGATACTTAATTGTAGTTTTCATGTTGTGATGCTCTTGGAGTGAGTACGTGGTAGGGTCCCCAGTTCCATTTCCACGGAGAGTGCCGGTGTTACCTTTTTAGGTAATCATTCTCTCTATTTTATCCGGGCTTGGAACCAGCACTGACTTGGGCTGGCTTGGCCACCCAGTGGCTAGGTAGGCAATCGAGGTGAAGTTCCTTGCCCAAGGGAACAACGCGCCGGCCGGTGACTCGAACCCTCGAACTCAGATTGCCGTCGTGACAGTCTTGAGTCCGACGCTCTAACCATTCGGCCACCGCGGCCTTGACGATCATGGGCTTTCCATGATTTTTTTTCTTGGCAATTTAGAGCGGTGGTTTGCCATTGCCTTCCGCCCGGTGTTTTTTTTTTTTTTATCGAGTCACCATCTCTATTTACCCGGTACTGACTTGGGCTGGCTTGGCCACCCAGTGGCTAGGTAGGCAATCGAGGTGAAGTTCCTTGCCCAAGGGAAACAACGCGCCGGCCGGTGACTCGAACCCTCGAACTCAGATTGCCGTCGTGAGAGTCTGAAGTCCGACGCTCTCGTTGAGCCCTATAATGGTCTCTAATTTGAATGATACTAGAATACCACTATATCACCTGGCAAGTCCACAGGAAAACTCAGTATCTGTTTCTCAGCTTTACTGAGGGAAAAGAAACGTAGATTAAAAGGGATCTTGACGCGGTAGACGTGGCGGAGGCGGCGTCAGCTCTTACGGGTTAGGGGGAA
>NC_051403.1:28707483-28714983 GCF_015228065.2 Penaeus monodon
ACGGCGATTTGAAACTTGTGTGGTTCTTTGCAGTGATACATGACAGTGAAGATAACTAGTTTGTTATTATTATTATTGTTATTATTATCATTATTATTATTATTATTATTACTATTATTGTTATTATCACTAATTGTTATTATTATCATTATTGTTGTTATTATTAATATATTGTTATTTTTATTGTTATTGTTATCAATGATTATTATTATTATCATTAGTTATTATTATTCTAAAAAGATCTGATGCCAAATATTCTGAAGTGTTTCGTGTTTTCCTTCTCACAGACACGGCACCCATTGTCAGCCAGGGTTACGACAACCCAACCCTGGCGAAGGACGAGGAGAACGGCGAGAGCACTCACATGTAAATCGTGTCCAGTTATTTGAAAGAAAAACGACCCCCAAACACGAATATTTTGAATCGCAGACAAACTATGATGAACCAATAAACACGAATATTCTTAATCGCAGACAACGAAATGCTTTGAACATTCTGAACATCAGACACGAGTGAACGCCACTCAAGAACATTTTGAACATCAGACACGAGTGAACGCCAGTCAAGTACATTCTGAACATCAGAACGGAGTATTCCGAATCACACGAAGTCCACCAAGAACATTTTGAACTTGACTAGTTTCGTCAAGTTGCATTTGTCTTGAAGGGTTTCGAATAAAATGATGGAATTGCTTTATGAATTGACTGAATTTTTTTTCCGATTTTAGACTTTGCATATTTTTTTTGTTAGTGTTTTCAGTATAAGAATAATGATTCTTATGATATTATGCTGAATTAAATTGATTGAGTCGAAATGGCTAGTATATACTTAAGATTAATTATACATTCATGCCTTTTACGGAGCAAGCAAACATTTCCAAATATATTAAATATATTTAGCATATCGTTTAGATGTCAGGATCGATGGCACGAGAAATATACTGTCTATGATCTAATTAATCATATTATTATAGCACTTTTTCTAAGAAAAATAACAATTTCAAAGGCATATTTTTTCTGTTTTAGTCAATCGCTTTTAGTTCGAAAAGGATCTATGCACCCTCAAAATTTCCTGGATAAACTTTTTTTTTCTTTTTTTTCAGCGACTCATCACCTCAAGCCTCGTAGGTTAAGTCCTCGTGTTTGCAACATATTGCAAATGCAATCTAGTGCACAAAGCCTGGTATTACTCATTTCTAGATCTGACTTTTTCAAAAAATATTACTGGTTTTATACTTCACATCAAAGCAGGCAGGTGAAAAAAAGAAATATATAGATGCATATATAGGAAACTATCTGTGTGTATATATATACATATGTTTGTGTGTGTGTTTGTATATATATATATATATATATATATATATATATATATATATATATATATATGTACATAATATATATTATATATATATATATAAATACATACATATATATATATATATATATATATATATATATATATATATATATATATATATATATATATATTTATTTTTTTTTTTTTTTTTTTTTTTTTTTTTTTTTTTTTTAAGAGTTTGTGTCACCATAAATCAGCATCTCTTACATTATATGTTTCCCGTGGAATTTAGTGAAGATTATATATTTCATAATAAGACCACATATTTCAATATAAAAGAACATTTTGACGTTACTATATCTGTCTGTTAGCACTTTATATTAACGAAATATATATGTGAACTATTAACGGGATTTAATTTAATATCCTTTTTGATGTATGTACAGCGTCTCTTCTCGGCATTGGAAATATTTTCTCTCTCGTCCCTTATCGCTCTCTCTCTCTCTCTCTCTTTCTCTCTCTCTCTCTCTCATTCTCTCTTCTCTCTCTCCATTCTCTTCATTCTCTCTCTCCATCTCTGTGTCTTCTCTTCTCCTTCTCTCTCTCTTCTCTCTCTCATTGCTTTTCTTCTCTGCATTTTCTTTCTATTTTCCCTCCTCACTCCCTCCTCTCCCCCTCTCTGCCTCTTCTTCATTGATGAGTTCCTGTTCATCTGCATTTTCTTTTCTATTTATTCGCCTACCCATCACATACCCCCCCCACTAAAAACCCTGAGCACGCCTGGTTCTTCGAGGAGGAAGTTCTCGCTCGCTTTTGCACTCATAATACACTCGTGTATATATGACAATATATATGTATGTTATCACTCAAGAGCATCACAACATGAAAACTTCAATTAAGTATCATGCTGTGAACATGAGCTCAAACATAACTAGTTAAAAAAAAAAATGTTATTGTTTATATATATATATATATATATATATATATATATATATATATATATGTTATAATAATATATATATATATATATATATATATATATATATATAATTTGTGTGTGTGTGTGTGGGTGTTTAATTATATATATATATATATATATATTTATATTTATATATTATATATATGTGTGTGTGTGTGTGTGTGTGTGTGTGTGTGTGTGTGTGTGTGTTTATATATATATATATATATATATATATATATATATATATATATATATATATATAAATGCAGTCTATATAGTGCACCTTGCTGTCAGAGAAGACAGCTAGGTGTCGCTGCTGTTCACTACCTTTTTGATGATAAGGTATATGGCTACTGACTCGGCATAAGTTGTGCTTGCCAGTTGGAAATCCGTGCACTTTCTTTAAGAGAAATGTCAGGAATTCATACTCCAACACCAGCTGCTCCGTGAGGATCAGTAGAGGCATCACAGTAAATCGCAAATGGGGGGGGGGGGTACCTTGAAGGGGATGGAGAATTTCATCTAAATATTTTATGTAATGGCCTTTTAATTCTGTTGCTGAAGTCAAGGATCTAGGCTCTGTTAATTTGTCTATATGAACATATGCATGTGATCTATGCCATGGTGCAGTAAGTGTTGCTTTTTTTTAGAATGGTTTGGGGAATTTTGGCCTTCCATTCTAGGTTTGACTGTATCAGACTGGAGTATCGAGGGCGCCGGACATGCCGAACTCTGTAATTAATCTCAAAGCAAGGGAAATTTGTGGTCTGGATTAAAGCTGCAGAAGTTTGATGTCGAGTATGGTGCTGACCTGGGTGATAAGACTGTAAAGTGAAGGGACAAGAACTTTAGCAGTCATTGGGCAGCCAAGAACGATTCTCATGGCTTTGTTTTGCAAGACTTCAAGGGGTTTCAGACCATTCTGTGGCAACATGCTAAGAGCTGGGTTCGCATAGTCTACCATGGATCTAACAAGGGATATGTACATCAACCTCAGGACTCTTAGGGAGGCACCTTTGTAGTTGTTGCTTGTGTGTTGTAAGGGTCTTAAAAGTACCAAGCAACGTCCCTTGATGTTTTAAACAATTTCTCGTGTGAAGCGAGAATTGCGGGACATGAAGCGGGGAGAAATCACCATGACACCAAGATACTTATAGGTGTCAGTTTTAAAAAAAAATGTCCACCTAATCTTGGAATGTATGGCAATTTATGAGATTTGAAAATGTACTTAGTCTTGATAGGGCTGATTATGAGTCGAAGGAAAACACATCTTTTGCTGAACCTCTAGAGAACCTAGTCTTGTCCCTTCAAAGACCCAATGAGAATGTTATTAGCATAGGATCTGGTGCTGCATAGGTCTCCTAACTCATTGCTGAGCTTGCAAAGAGAGTGCATAAGTATGGTAAATAATGAAGGGGACAAATCACCTTGTAGAGTGCCTAACTCTACAAGTTCACCATAAGCACTGTAAGTGCTTTGGTACCATACCCTTTGCTCTTTTCAGTGATATAAAATCCTTTATCCGTAGAAGAAGCTTGCCCTTAACTCCTAGAAGAGTTCCCAGGCAGTGGGCAAGACGTCTAAAGTATATGTTAAGTTGAAGAAATCAAGAAGAGGATTTCTTCCTTTTGACCATATCTTTGCAAGGAGTCGTATGATGTCAAAAGTGATTCCATCATCCCCAATCTTAATACCTGCAAGAAGTTCATGACTTGTCAGTGGTGCATCAGCCTCCTCTAAAAGTTGGCACTAATAGTCAATATCAGTTTTGTGTTTTAACAAGGGAGCACCTGTGTGTGAATGTTGAAAGAATATCGAGATAAGAATTTTCACAGCATTTACTGAGGAGTGTCAAAACTACCCCTTCTGGATGAGGGCGAGGAGTCACATTGTACTTTAATTGCCTTTAATCTTGTTGATTTCCCTCCACACATTACTCATGGGAGTCGTGGAGTCAGTCGATTCTGCCCAGGCATACAATCTCTCTTCCCGCTTTTGAGTTATTAGCTCATTAAGAATACAAGGTCCCTAGCTAGGTAGGGGTTTATTAGCTTAATGTGGACCTTATGAGCTTTCTATTTAGCTTTATTTCAGGATCTTTGTTCAGGTGATGTGCTCGTTTGCCTCTGGAGGATGGAGACCTATGTTTGACAGGGTTTCTGGGGTGGAGTTAGTTAGTTATGTTACCAACTTGTTGACAGAGAGTTTCGTTAAAGTGTTCAAGGCTGGTAGGAGTAAAGTCTTCATACCAGCAGCCAATCCCTTTAATAAACTCATCAGGATGTTTTGGTAGCAAGATATCCAAGGCATGGCTGGGGCGGGCTTCTTTTGCAAAATGGGAGGATTATACTTAATGCCCAATGGTCACTGACTAAGAATGGGATGACTTTCGCAGTTCCTGTGAATGGGGGCTGATTGTATAGAGCTATATAATCTAATTTGCCACCTAGGTAATGAGTCTTTTCTAAGGGGCATAATAAGTGTATAGGGTCACTAGTGTTTGGAGATAGTCATAATAAACCTTACCGTTTTTGCTTATGGTCCTTCCCTCAGAGCCCAGGAGAGGATGACGAAAATACCCACACAATAAGACAGCATCACTATGTATAATACTGTCAGGAGGTTTTGGTACCACTTCTCTATCATGTGGGTTAAATACATTAATGACGGTTATAGTTTTACCATCAAAAATATTTTAACACCAAGATATTCGGCACGTGTTGTCACGTTTTTCATCGATCACTTTTGATGGAATGCTATTCTTAATGTAAATAACAAGTCCTCTTGTAGAAATATTAGCAATATTAGGTTTGTCATGATATGTGTATCCTGTAAGTCTTGCATAACGAGCATCAGTTCTGACTTCCTGAAGGCACCACACATCAACAACTTCAGAGTGAAAATACTGAGAGGGTTGCCTTGCGTTTCTGTGAACTGTTGATGTTCCAGGTAATACATTTTAGGCTGAGGCTGCCGTTGCTCGAGGAGAAACGCAAGCATCCTTTCCTGGAAATGGGATTGCTGAACCATCTGTTGCTGCATCATGAAGATCATCTGCTCCATTACCTTGAGCAGCATTTGTAGCAGATCCTTCGTTTCACTGTTGGACTCTTGCTTGTCCTGCTGTAGTGAGGGCTGGGCTGGAGCTGGAGACGGTGCTGGAGCTACAGCTGGTGCTGGGGTTGGTGCTGCAGTTGGTGCCGGCGTTGGCGCTGGAGTTGATGTGGCTCCTGTCGATACTGGTTCCGTGGCCGGTGTCGTGGCTTTCTTTGCAGGGGCCATCCGTGGTGACCTCTGCAGGTGTGGGAATTCCCGCACATCATTAAGGCGGGAGGCTGGGAGGGGATGCCTGTTTTTCTTCTTCTTCTTCTTCTTCTTGCTGCTTACCTTCCTATCCTTTGGATAGTAAACGCACAATGGAGGATTATGCATTGTGCTTCTGCCGACAGTTTACGCATTTCCGAGAGATAGTTTTTCCTTCAGAAACCTTTTCTGTGCACCCTGGGCTCCGGTATCTCGGTGCGGCTTGTGGACAAGCACTTCGAACAATTTGAGCAAAACAGGGTTTGAATTTGAAGGCAGCATGCCTAAAGGGTGGCATGCCCTCAACCATTTTAATATTTTACGGATTACCCCCCCCCCCTCCCCTCGTGCGTTATGATGACTCTCTGGGTCGTCAGTCATTTTCCTTTCACTCACATGGCGTGTATTTCTACTATTTCAATTTCCCTTGGGACATCGAACACAATGACATTCGTGCATTTCCCTTTTCCGAACACTTTGTCTTTTTCCAACACTTCTCTCCCTGCACCGGTGGTTGTTAGATAGTCAAGAATTTGTTCGTTCTTGCATTTCACGTACACATTATTTCTCCCAATTTTTAGGTCTGTTGATCCCTTTGTCTTGTTATAGGGTCCAATTTAGGCCTGGGAAACCCAGCGATATCTATCCCCATTCGTTTTAAGTTTTGAGCCCCGCCTAAAGTGCGCGCACAGGTATCCTGGGGGCGGCATCTCCACAGAGGAAGGTAGTTGCCTCTTGGTCTTTTTCCTTGTTCTTTCGTGAGGGCAAGTCGGCATTAGTCGACACAGGCCGGGCTCCTCTCATGGGCATAGCCAGGGCGAGGCTAAGCTTCGCATATCGGACTTATCCTTATCCTTTCACTGTATATTATTTGGATCACTTCCCTTTACTATCAAGCACAGTGATTATGAGAACATTTTCACGCATTGGTGCAACATGCAGCAGGCAGGTCTGTAATTACCTTAACTGTCAAGGTAACACGAATCCCTTAAGGACAGGTCAAGGTCACGAAAAGTCACAATTCATGTCCTCACGTTATGGTAACGGAACATTGACTATGAGAGAGAGAGAGAGAGAGAGAGAGAGAGAGAGAGAGAGAGAGAGAGAGAGAACGAGAGAGAGAGAACGAGAGAGAGAGAGAGAGAGAAAGAGAGGGAGAGAGAGATGAGGGAGGGATAGAGAGAGAGAGGAGGGAGAGAGGGAAAGTAGGAGAGAGAGAGAGAGAGAGAGAGAGAGAGAGGGAGAGAGGAGGGAGACAGATATAATATAAAAGAATAGAAGAATATATAAAAGAATGATAATATATATAGATAATAATATAGAGAGAGAGAGAGAGAGAGAGAGAGAGGAGAGAGAGAGAGAGAGAGAGAGAGAGAGAGAGGGAGAGAGAGAGAGAAAAAAGAGAGAGAGAGAGAGAGAGAGAGAGAGAGAGAGAGAGAGAGAGTGTGTGTGTGGGTGTGAGAGAGAGGGGGAGACACAGAGAGAGGGGGATAGAGATGAGAGAGAGAGGGGGGGAGGGGGATAGAGAAGAGAGAGAGAGGGGGGGAGGGAGAAACAGAGAGAGAGAAAGGGGAACAAAAACAGGAAGGGAGAGCTAGGACAGAAAGACAGACAGACAAACAAGCAGAAAGAGAAGCAAAAGAGAAGTCAAAGAAACCCCAATAAAGATAAGGAAAACAGACGGAATGAGAGAGACAGGGAGGAGACCGAGGAGACAGCGTTATTAGACTTTCCTTTTCGTAACTCCGGGCATAGAAAGCCCGCCATGGCATGTGGGCGCCCCATAACGCGACAGTGCGCCCGCCCGCCCTCCTTTGCAACAGGCATCTCTCGACCTCTCTCTTGTAGCCAACAAGATAAGAGTAAGTGTTGAAAAGTATTTTAGTTTTTTTTATAATCTTTGTCCTATGTGTGTCTTTTTCTCTTCTTTTTCTTTTTTT
>NC_051403.1:28719983-28732483 GCF_015228065.2 Penaeus monodon
TTTGATGTCTGTCTTTAAGCTTGTAAAGGAAAATGCCCATGAGAGAAATTATTTTTATTTTGCATCATAGGTGAGATCAAAGAGGATTATTTATTTTACATATCAGAATTTAAGAAGAAAGATAATAGTTAAGAATATTTATATCCCCAGAGACTTGTTAAATAATACAAAAGCAGGATTATAGAAGATGTAAAGCAAAGATACAAAAACATTACCATGTGTACACAGAGATAATTAGTCACAATAGCAATAAGAATAGTTGACACTTGAATATGCTTAAATGCCATTTCAGACTTTTTTCTATTTTTTCCCATTATCTGGAGAGGTATGCAGGTGAATTTGAAACCTCATAAGGCATTTCTCTGTTCTTTTTGTGATGTCTCAAAGGGAATAGAATAGACCAGATTTATTATCTCCAAGTAGTTGATAGATTTCCTTTATTAGAGATATTGAAAGACATTGGGGTTGATATAGATTATTTATATCATTAATACAAAATGAAAATTAGTAAAAATGTGAAGTAAAAAAAAAAAAAAAAAGGTAAGAAGAGAGATTAATCTGTATTTAACATGTATTTTAACTTGCAAAGGGTCAATTCTTGAATGAAATTTTACATGTGGGTTATCTTGCAGAGTCCGTATTTTGGGAGCATGTTCTCAGGCAACTGGACAGAGACAAACCAGTCCAAAATCAACATTGAGATCCTGGACGATAATATAAATATTGATGGTGAGAAAGATTTAGTATTCAGTTGATTCAAAGCTATTTCTGTTATAGTATGATTTTACAATTGTAGACTTTAATTAATAAATATGTGTATGTGTCCTCGTGAGAGACAAAAAAGAAAATGATAAAGAAGAATATTGGAATTACAACATTCACCTTACAAACAAGCAAAATAACCCCAAATCTCTCCCCTCTTCCCCCTCCCTCCCCCCCTTCCTGCCACGTAGCCCTACACCTAGCCTTGGGCCAGTTCTACAAGGACGATATCGTGGTGGAGCCGGCACAGGTGATTCCCCTGCTGGCAACGGCACTGCTCCTCCAGATGGACCCCCTGATCGACCAGTGCACCTCTATCATGATGGAGACTATTAATCTGCAGGTGAGGAAAGGTTCTCTGGCTTTGTGAAAGGCTGCATGGTGTGGACTGTTTGGATTTACCTTAAGATTCTTGAAATTTTTTGTTATTATTATTATTAATTTATTTTGTTTTATCTTATTTCATTTTTAATTATTATTTTTTATTACTTGCTTCCTTGTGTGGTTGATTTCTGTTGTTTTTAATGCATAGCTAGGAAGTGTATTTAAAATGTTTTCTGAAAATTATAAGTAAGTTACTACTATTTTGTTGTATTTTATTTATTTAATTTTTTTCCCCTCTTTTTTTTTTTTTTTTTTTTTTTTTTTTCTTACTTGCTTCCTTGATTTCTCTTGTTTTTTTATGCATTGTTTGGAAATGTATTTAAAATGTTTTCTGAAAATTCCGAGTAAGTTTCTACCTATGATTATATCCCAGTTTTTCTTCTTCTTCCTCATCTTCTTCCATTTCTTTTTCTTCTTCTGTGAAACCAAATTACCATCTGAGAACTACTTTCTGTGTGTGACTTTACACAAACACAAAGAAAGAAAAAAATGCTCATTGACGCGCTCATTCCAGACTGTCCTCCAGTACCACGAAGCAGCGCGAAGGTATGGGGTCTTAGAGGTGGACAAGGCGTGCAAGCAGTGGCTTCTGCACAACCTATTAACGCAGGTAGGAATTTCCTCTTTTTTTTATGCACTCTTTTTTTTTTAAGCTAGTTAGTTAGTTAGATAAATACATTTGTAAATTTTGATTCTATTTTATTGGTTTTGTAATAACATGTTGTTTCTCTTTGTTTCCATTAGTTTATGTAATAAAAGTTAACTTCAGCTTTTTTTTGGGGGGGTAATTTTAAATATTGGCATATTGGATGGCATAAAGGGCCCACACACTTATGAATAACCTCCCCTTTCCCACCACCACCACTTCAGCAACAAATACAAAAGGAATACTGCCAAAAGCAAGATTTTCTGTCTTGCATTTTAACTTTCTCTTTTCAAGCTTAACCTTTTGTTTATTATACCCTTTACAAAATTCTCAACCCTTTTTATCATAAACGTCTCACTTTTTCTCAAACTTTATTTCATATCCAGGCATCTGGTTCATCTTATTTCTCATGATTACCCATCTATCCTATCTCCTATTGTTTTTCCCTCTGCCTTTGTTAACCTATTGCTGTCACGAATGGCATGTACATATATGTCATGCCTACTGTGAGTTTAATTTATTAGTTTTTACACATATTTGTTATCAATGAGTCCACCTTTTTACTCTTTTCCTGGATTAAAAAACATACATATATATTGCCATTAGTATTGTTAAAAGCATTATAATAATCATAATGTCAATAACAATAATGATAACAATAGTATTTTGAAGTTAATGGCATTAGAAAATACAAGTTCTTTCTGGAAAACTCAAGGAAAGGGGAAATCATTTTAGATATCATGGACCTACTAATTGACCCCTTTTGGCTGAGCACTTGTAGAGTCATCTGTGTATAAACATTCACAAAGCAAAACTACAGTGGACATTTTATGTTCTCAGTGGCAGTTGGTTAACTTTCTCTCTCTTTTTCCTTTTAATCACCCATTCATCCTCATTATTACAATTTTCTTTCTTTCCATTACTTTGAATTATCTCATTATTCACTCATCCATCCTAATTATTACTGTCCGCTTTCCACTTACCCCATTACTCAAAACATTTATCCTAGCCACTCACTCTCCATTCTCACCCATTAATCTCCCCAGTTCATCTTAGTAATGCTGATGCTCACCATTCCCTGCTCCCCTCCCCCTCCCCCCACAGGTGACTGAGCACCCTGCCACGCTGAGACACATCCCCTCAGACCTCATGACGGAACTTCTCACTTCCCCCCACCTGTACGTGATGCAGACAGAATTCAGCGTATACGTCATGCTCAAGGTAATGCTTTTACTCTCAGTGTTGGCCATATCTGGGCTGTTCATTTTATTCTGTTGCCTTTGATTGTTATTATAGATTTTTACAAAGTGCGTAACATAAAAAAGATGCTCATGATTTAGAAATGTATTTTTATGTACTGTTGTAAATAAGTCATATCACTGACTATTGTTGTGTCACTTGTCATGAATATCTTTTACTCACACATCACCACTCACTCTCATTCACATTGTCCTTACCATCCACCATCACACCCATCATCTCTCCCTCGTAAGTGGAAGGCTAACCCTTTTCCTCACCCCATGTTTGCAGGCATGGGTGTTTTTGAGACTGAACCCAAGTTGGGATGGATCGCATGAGACAGCTTTTCTTGAGGCCCACAAGCACTTCAGGAATAGGGCAGGTAAGTTAGTGTCCAGGTTTTTTTTATCTGCCATTATTCTGATAGTTTTATCCTTTTTTTTTTTTTTTTTTTTTTTTTTGCCTTCTCTCTTGGTTGAGACTTACTTTATCTTTTTTTTTTTTCATTTTACTGCTTTTTCTTACTTTTCTTTTCTTTTCTTTTTTTTCTCTCTCTCCTCTCTCTCTCTCTCTCTCTCTCTCTCTCTCTCTCTCTCTCTCTCTCTCTCTCTCTCTCTCTCTCTCTCTCTCTCTCTCTCTCTCTCTCTCTCTCTCTCATTCACTCATTCACTCACTCTCTCACCCACTCATTATCTGCTTATCTCCATCCACCCTTTCTCTTTATCACTTTACCTCCTGACCACATATCCCCCCAACTCCAAACCCCAGAACGCGGCTGGTTCCTGGAAGAGGAAGGGCGTGAGTTCTCCCCCGTGTTTTCTGCCCTACGCCTCGTCTACCTGATCTACCACCATCTGGACGTGGAGATGCTCTACTCAGACCGCATCCTACCCCCCTCATGGCTGACCCCTGCCAGCATGCACCAGTGGTACAATATGTTGCGCATTGACCAGGGCAAGGACAGAGGGTGAGTGTTGTCGTGATCTTGGTGGTATTGTCCTTTCTTTCCCTTTTTTTGTTTAATTTTCTGTTGTGATTTGAATTGGTCATTGCATTTTTTTTTTTTTTTCTTTCCCTTCTGTGACCCATGAGGATTTCACAAAGATATACAGTATTTTGCTAAGTTACAAATATATCTGAAAATTGAGAAAAATCTTGTAGAATGGTATTGCCTTCACCTGTAATGCTGAAAAGTTTCAGCACAAAGTTCCACTTCCTCTCTTTATTTGGATATACACTCCTGCCTTTATAAATCATTTAGCATAATATCATTTACAAAAATTACCTAAATTTTTATAATGCTGGTGGTTGTTAACATTTCATACAAAGTGTAAAAAAGTTGTAAGGGATGAAGTGGCAGCAGGCAGGCTTCACATTTGGAGGTAGGTACATGGGGATTACAAGTACAAGGTCATTCCAGATAATGACATGTTCCCTTGACAGCATCTGATGGCAGGGTAGCAATGCCTTGTAAGAATCATAATCAGCAAGTCAGGAAATGCCTCCCCAAGGTGTGTGAGGCCTTGAGAATGTAGAGGCAGAGGCATTGGTAATATGCTATACAACAGAGTGGGTGTGTTGCACCTTACCATCCTCCCCCTGTGCTCTTACGTCATTTTACTCCACTGCCATCAGCTTCTAAATTTGCTGTCAGATGGTAAAGCTGTACAAAGAAACAAATATAAACCTATTTTTACAACAGGAAAAATGATGTCATTCAGGTTGTAAGCAGAAAAAAAATTAAGAGAAGCTTTTGAGGTCTCAAATAAAAACAGTTCTTTGAGTTTTAGGCTGATTTGAATGACAAAAAACAGAAGCAAGAATGATTATTCATCTACAAACTACCAACTCTAAATTTTTTATAATTTTTCTTTGATCTTATCTTTTGATTAAACAAAATAGTATCTGTACTTATTAAGAGTTTCAGATAGATTTCTCATAGATAAATTATTTTGAAAGGGGTAGCATCAGCCAAGTTTTTTTTTTTTTTTTATTAGGGGGGCACAGTGTAAAGGAGGTTAGGAGGATTCAAGGTTGATGGATATATTATATACCTCTACCTTATGATCTAATTTTCATAGAGATTCAGCCATAATTATTCAGCCATAATTTCTTACCAATGTTTTTGCCAGATGCTCCCCATAAAGTTATGTTATTCTTATTTTTATTCCTAAGTTCACTTTACTTCCTTCTACCCTCCTCTCTCTCTCTCTCTCTCTCTCTCTCTCTCTCTCTCTCTCTCTCTCTCTCTCTCTTTCCCTCTCTTCCTCTCCCTCCCTCCCTCCCTCCCTCCCTCCCTCCCTCCCTCCCTCCCTCCCTCCCTCCCTCCTCCTCCCTCCCTCCCTCCCTCCTCCTCTCTCTCTCTC
Organism: Penaeus monodon; assembly: GCF_015228065.2. NCBI lineage: Eukaryota > Metazoa > Arthropoda > Malacostraca > Decapoda > Penaeidae > Penaeus > Penaeus monodon. The sequence continues at coordinate 28,725,381 of NC_051403.1, forward strand.
TCTCTCTCTCTCTCTCTCTCTCTCTCTCTCTCTCTCTCTCTCTCTCTCTGTCTCTCTGTCTCTCTGTCTCTCTGTCTCACATCATATCTCACACACTCTCTCTCCATGACCAGGCCAAGTGAGATATCAGAGGAAGAGTTTGATCGGTCTTGCACGCGTTGTGGCCGGGTGCTTGGGAATACAGGACAACACATCTGGCGATGGACAGGCTATAACTTTGGCCTGGACCTTGTCATGACTCATGATGGGGCCTCACTGCGCCTTAAGAGGAATCACCGCACTGAGAACATTGCTAGTATTGCCCAACCTGCAAGGAGGAATATCATGTATAGGTATGTAGTAGTAATAGAAGTTTTCTCTGTTTGTTTGTTTGTTTGTGTGCGTGTATCTTGTGTATGACTTATCTTGGAAAGAAAAGGGAAGCAAGGAAATATATTCCTATATAACATGTGTATATAACCTTGCAGAGTGACAGTAGCATCCCTTGATGACCAGAAGCAAGTAGTTTATACAAAATCTACAGGAGTGCAGTCAGTCTCTCTTGCCAAAAATGAGGAAGTGAGTACTATAATCTTGAAGTGTGTGTGTGATCACACAATGATATTGTTATAGTGCTTATGAGTATTTGTGATTGTTACGATATTAAAGAAATGTATGTTTTCTTTTGTGATTAGCCCATATTGTTCACAGAGCATGTATTTTTTTTTCTCCAAATTAATTTAAGACCTCGTCAATACACTCAAATCACTTCCCTCTCTTTCACTTCCCACATAACAGATCCGTGTAATGGTGCTAGATCCAGACGTCAAGTACCCGCTCCTCCTCAGTGCCAACTTTCTCATCACAACCAACCACTCCCTCATCACCAGCCACCCTGGAGGCTCATCGGGGACCTCTACCTCCCCCTCTGCCATCGCCTCTGCCTCTAATCTGTCCGCCCGAGCTCCCGGCCAGCCCTCAAGAGAATGACTGCCACTCTTTGCCAGCCGGCACTTCTATAGCACTGGCTGATCTCCCTGGGTGAATGATGTCCGTGGATGATTGATTTCAGTTGATGGTTTCCATTGCTGACTTCATTATTTGAATTTAGGTGGCTAATTGTTATTCCATTGTTAATTTTAGCAGATGTTAATATTCCATGGACGATTTCAACAGCTGATTGGTGTTGCATAGTTAATTTCAGTGACTGAGCTCAGTTGCTGATTCCTGTAACTGTGTTTCCAACACTCCACTTCATCTCACATTTCACATTTCTCATCTCATTATGTCGTAACCCTGTTGTAAGAGGTTCTTCGTACCATTCAGATCTCGGAAAAACATTTTTGTTTTTTATATGTGTGCTTGCCTCGCCTCTCTCTTTTTCTCTTTTTTCCTTCTTCTTCTTCTTTATGTTATGATATTTGTATTCAGGACTTATATACATTCCAAAAGATCTTGGAATTATGATTTTTTATGTCTGCAATGTTGTCTTTATTTTTGTCCTATGTTATTGATGAGAGGCAGGTGCATTATCTCAGAGTAATAGGACAATACAAAGCTTTAAAACAAATCTTTTTGTAAATATTCTCTTGTTGATATCATAGTTTGTAAGCAGTATGGTGCAGTCTTGCTGATCTCTGTATGAGAGGAATCAGCCATTCTTCAACATTTGGGAAGAATGTTAAATTTAAATCAACTTTATTTATTTTATTATTTTTTTATGAAGGGAAAATTACATGTATTAGCTTACTCCATCTTGTAATATTTGATTCGTACAGGTATCTTTTAAGATAGATATTTTGGCAACAATGTCATCCTTTTTTCAGTGAAATAGAGAAAAGACCATGAAGGAAAAAAATGTATATTGGATATGTCTTCTTTTTTTTTTCTTTTTTTTTTTTTAGATGGGGCTCCAGAGACAAAGATCATGATATCTGTGCATAAAGTTGCGGTTGTAAATGTTTTTGTGCTTGAGCATTAGGGTGCAAACACAAGCTTTTTCCAGGTATGCCTGATGAGAATGTGAGTAGAGGAGAGAACTCAAAAAGGTTTAGTAGAGGCAGAAAGGGAATGTTGAACTCACTCATGAATGCCATAAGTTCTTCCTTTTAGATGATATATTTTCCATCTTTCTTGTATGGAATTGCTCATTAGGCTTGCTATGTGTAATAACTTATTAGTTGCCCCCTAATTCACACCTGCTGCAATAGTTTGTTTAAGAAAAGGAGTTCAGAGTGAACGTATAAAAAGAAAAGTTGTTCTTGAAAAAGATGTAAAGAGTATTTTTTATAAATTTCCATACTTGGTGATAAGCAACGGAATTTAAATTAATTTATTAATTTGCAATATAAAACCAACAATATAAGTTACAATTCTTCTTAACCATATTTACTTCCCCTAATTTCTCTCGATTCCTCCTCCCTTCCTTCTCCACTGCTCTCCTCTCCTCGTTGCTTTCTGCCAGGGTCTTATTTATTGTGTTGGTGATATTTCCATTGCATTTATGGGATAGATGGAATGAATGGTGCCTGTTTGGTTGCAAGTAAGGCAAATTTTCCATGCTGTAAGTAACAAGTTTTTGATTTCAGTCTCTAAATCGGATTGCAAAGGCAGGTCACAGGTCTTCTATAAAGATGCAAATGCATATCTAAGCTTCTCTAAAAAGTAGACTTAATTCCCCTAACATTATAGCAAGGCTTCAATACAAATTAACTACACATAGATTCCAGGTTTGAGAGTTTCTCAGTGCTAATTAACAATAACCTGAACATAAAAGTAACTGTTACCTATTACAGCCAAGGGGTGTCCAAACAGTTCATTCAGATCATTCAGTCATTTGGTTATTCTGTTGATTGACCATTTAGTCACGTGGCTGTTTGGTCACTCAGTCAACTGGTTGTACAGCTGTTTGTTCATTCAGTTAGGCAGCGTAGAAAAGGGAGAAAAAGAGTTAAATGACATGAAAAGCTTTGATTTCTCTTTATTGGGTTTGAGGTGGAACCTCCTCAGACAGGCTTTCTGGAGAGCTGTGATCCTTATGTTACTTAAGCAAAAGTTTACTTGAGTGTGAGACAGATAGATCCTTAAAAGTGTATTTTTGTTTATTTCATGGCCTTCAAGGTATTTAATCTTTACCGTGAAAAGAGATAGAATTGTCTCTCTGCAAGGAAATAATTCTCAGGACTAGAAAAATGTTCAAATGATTACAGGAAAATGGCAAAAGGATCCAGCATTTGCCTGAGAGTCTAGTTGCATATAGTTTTCTTTTTTGAATGATATTAATATTCTCCCTCAAATATATCACAAACAGGAAATCGTTAGTTTGTTATTTTTCTAGGATCCATTTTAGGTGCATGTCACAAAAAGAAAAGTTTAAAAAAGAAAAAGTTTATAGTGATATTGTAGGCATGAACAGGAAGAATCTTTTTCCGTTGTTCAAACCACTCACTGCCATTAATACATTAATAGATTTATTACATTTGATAAGATGTTTGTATGAAATGAGTGATTGCTTAGAGCCTGTGGTTTTGCATGTTTGTTTGCTTGTTTGTTTTATGCATGTTTTGAACAAGTCTTGTATAATTTCATGAAATTGTGATATCTTTAGGCCTCATTCTCTCTCTCTCTCTCTCTCTCTCTCTCTCTCTCTCTCTCTCTCTCTCTCTCTCTCTCTCTCTCTCTCTCTCTCTCTCTCTCTCTTCTCTCTCTCTCTGTTCTCTCTCTCTCTCTCTCTCTTCTCTCTCTCTTCTCTCTATCTCTTCTCTCTCTCTCTTCTCTCCCTTCTCTCTCCCTTCTCTCTCCCTTCTCTCTCTCTGCTCTCTCTCATTTTCTTTATTCTGTTTTCAGAAAAAGTGCTTTTACTAATGCAATTTGCATTCTGTACTAAGTATGGACTGATATTGTCTGTGGACATGGGATAATCATTTCATTGATTAAGATAATAATGTGCAGATATATTCAGCCATTTGGATTTTGATTTACAATTCCCATGATTACCTTTTTTGGTAGTTTCTTTGTTTTTTTGTTTTTTGAATGTACATTTCTCAGAACTTGTATGCAGATAAATACTAATGTCTTGTTTGTTTAAGTACACAAATGATATATTTTTATTTAGTTTTACGAAAACTAATGCAATGGATTATGTAACAGTGATGTGTGTGTTCAAGGTAATCTTTGGTGTTGAGGAATTCTTTCATATCAAGAAGTGTTACAAGAAGAGAGTATTATGAAGAGAAGTTTTGTTGTAATTGAAACAGATAAGAGAAATTTTATCAAATATGGAGGATATAATGTTCTTATATTGATTTTGTCTAGTCAAAGGAAATTTGATAATAAAGCTAATTAAAAAATATGAGTTTTTCTTACCAGGATCTTCTCAGTTTTGCTTGTTTGTAAGTGATTTTTGTTATTATTCATATCTTGCAGGAAACAGACCCCCTAATCCCATACCCATTATTGTCGTGGGGAGGAGGGCTAAGGAGACAGAGACTGTGCCCCAATGTTGGGGATTTCCCTTACCTAAGGCCTCAGCACTTGGCTCAACCAATTTAGCATGGTCTTTTCTTTTCTCCCTTTCTATTTCCTTTTCTTCTCCAACCCTTTTTGTACACTTCCTAAGATATGAGAGCCATATTGAAAGAATAAAAGGCTGGCTTTGGGTCGGTCCTGAATGGCCTCGAGGAGCCATGGCCATTTAGTTATCAAGCATTTGCCCTTTGTGGGGACCCTGAGGAGCGAACCATTTCTCCTCCCCACATACTCAGGCTTGCCATGGTCAATAATGATTTTGCACCTATATTAGGGACACTGAGGCTTGTCCCATTATCATCTAGCCCCACTGACTTTAATTTTGCCAGTTCCCCGACCCCAGGCTCTCCTTTGATCACAATTTTGAACACTGATACTAAATCACCCACCCAGGCCACTACACAACCTTCATATCTTTCCCAACATCCTCCACTGCATCTCCCGATTTCTTCATATTCAACTCTTCCTCCCTTATTATTACTCTTCATTTTTATTGTCCACTTCCTGGCTGTAAGACCTCACTTAAAACCACTCCCATTTCCGTCTTTTTTCTTCATCTACTTCCACCTCTACAAATCTTTTGAGTACTCTTTTTAGCCCAGTCAAGTGGAATCGATTTTTTTGTGATTTTCCTACAGCCGCTTACTCTGACAATACCCTCCTCTTCCAGCAATGTTTCCTAAAAGTAAGTAGCCAAAGTTTTCCTTCCGCACCCGGAACGGGTGCAGAAAGCTCAACAGCTTGTCAGTTTCATTTTCGTCTCAAGCTTGTGCCTTATCTATCCCGAATGACCTCACTGGGAGCCTATTCCTGTCCAGCCTCATTCCTCCCTTAGTATTTGTACCGGAACTGTTTCCTACTCCCCGGCTGATTGCCTTGTCTACGACAAGGATCGATCAGACTGAAAACGACGTGCATGCCTACCTCGTTGATTATGATCATTACACTATTCCCTCCGGAGTCCTACACCAATATTGGCATGCTTATCTTCCGTAAACATGTCCCCCACATGGAGTTTATATTTGTGGAGTCCTGCTCTGTCCGACCATATCGACTTCCCCGTCAATTTTAGAAATGTTAGCGTTTTGGCCACCCTGCCAAACATTGTCGCTCCACAGTCCTCTATGTGCCTAACTTGGCCAGGATCGTTCAAACTTCCTTGCGGAATCACTCACGTGTGCCAATTATGAGAGCTCCCATAATGTATTCTATAAGGGCTTCCCTACCTATAAGATCGAGTTTGAGGTAGCGATCCTCAGATTCAGACTCAGCCTCACTTTACAGGAAGCACGCCAACCAAGTTTTTTTTCTTGCTCCTTATTCCAGTGCTGTCCATCCCTCTGCCCTTCCCCCTTCCAGTATCTCTTCCTCCTACTCCCTACGTACCCATTTCTAGTCTCTCCCTCTCCAAATCAAATTATTTTGCTATTCTAAATCCAGATACTCCAATCTCAACCACTTCACCGGTGTCTACCCCTCCTTCTCGCTCTACCCATCGCATTACAATCTAAACGCTCCACCCCATCTTCTATTCATCCTCTCCTACACCTACCTCTCCCACTGCTCCTCAGATGTCTATCCCCACCTTCTCTCCCCATCAAAAGAAGACCTTTATGTCTCATACTTTCCCAACCCATTCACCATCAGAGACTCTTGAGGATATTTAAGAATCTCTAATCATGACCCCCAAAAATATACCTATGCCTCATCCACCCTCTCAATCTCCCATACCCTTTACACTCAGAGTGACTGCTAACATCCATCCTCCTCCTTCTCATGTAAAGGAACAAATGTATACACCCGAAAATGTTCTAACACATGTGCACATATATAAGCACAAATAAACAAACATAAACTCTCTCTCTCTCTCTCTCTCTCTCTCTCTCTCTCTCTCTCTCTCTATCTATCTATCTCTCTCTCTCTCTCTCTCTCTCTCTCTCTCTCTCTCTCTCTCTCTCTCTCTCTCTCTCTCTCTCTCTCTCTCTCTCTCTCTCTCTCTCTCTCTCTCTCTCTCTCTCTCTCTCTCTCTCTCTCTCTCTCTCTCTCTCTCTCTCACACACACACACACACACACACACACACACACACACACACACACACACACACACACACACACACACACACACACACACACACACACACACACACACACACACACACACAAAGAAATGCACTCACACCACACACAATGGTATATTGTAAGAGCCGGAATGATGGGCTCTACAAGAGTATGGTAGGTGGCGAGCTTAGGGTGTAAGGTAGACGACCAAGATGTAATGACTCCTTTTATTATATATTATGATGGAGTACGGCTGCGCCAAGGAGCGAGGTGTTGCTCCTTGGCTCCCCGCAGGGAGTCTGCCTGCCATCTCCTACAGTGGTCTAAAGATGGGCATAGATCACGTGCTTAACATATGACAATCATTGATGATGAAAGGTACTGTTACAACAATGCATAGCTCTGTGGAAGGGGATAGACAACACAACATTGGAATGTCTAGTGTGGCAACGAGAGACGAACAAACAGGTAAAGCAATGGACACACTTATATGTATGTGTGTGTGTGTGGGAATATAGGCATGTGACAATACATAAGA
>NC_051403.1:28742483-28744983 GCF_015228065.2 Penaeus monodon
AAAGTATAGCATATTACTAATACTGTACAGTACCATGAAATCAAAATTCCATTGTTGTTTGCAGATCATTTGTATATTCCGATTAACATATTTCTTTCTTATATATTTTAAGCACTTCATTATTAGCAGAGAGAGCTTTTCAAGACAACTAAATGGCAAAGACAAAATGATACTTTGCCATTTCTTACAATAAAGACAAGAATATTCAAGACAAGACAATATATCGGATTCTCCATAAATATGATTTCTTTCATGTGTAATTTCCGAGTCGTATTTTTCATAATCGTATTTTACATTGAAATTAGATTGATAAGTAATGTTCCATATGGTAACTCTTGTCGTTGCCGTTGTTATTTCCTCACTTTTAACTAATGGCATGGTAGTATCAGCAATAATGATAATGATAAGGATATAACTTTCGTTTCAGATATTTCTCTCTAATAAGAATTTCTTAATTTTAGTGATATCAAATATTATCAGTGTTAAGAATGTAATGTTCTAATACTGTCCCGTATTATAAAATGCTTTTACGTATTTCGGAAGTATTACAGAAAATTAGCTTTTTAGAAATGGCGGATACAATATAATCAACTGTCATCTTATAATCAAAACAAGATAAATCAAGACAAGATTTTTCGCGAATATGATGGTATCGATTTTATTTTTTCTGCGACGAATTTTAGATTCAGTAAAACGTACAATTGTTCGTTTTTTACAGTGTGTGTGTGTGTGCGTACGCGCGTGTGTATGTTTAGGCGTTACATAAACGTCTATATTTATCAAAAGAGAAACAAAGAGATAGTTTATTTCATTTTTCTTAACGATTTCTAAACACTGCAAACTAATGTAGTATTTTCTTTTTAGCCAACGTACTATAATATAACTTGATGTCGAGGGAATGAAATATAAGATGTACGAAGATAAAGCATAGATCTTAGCATTGCTTTATTGAAAAATCAAAACAATACATTTCAAGACAAGACATATATCGGTTGAGTATTTAAGTAAATAATCGTTTTTTTGTTTTGTTTTATCCAAATACAAACTATTGTTCCAAGTACTATAAATTTCACGTGTAAAATGGGTGCATATACAGATGTCACATTTGTTTTTACACAGTATATATATATATATATATATATATATATATATATATATATATATATTATATATATATATATATATATATAATTATTTTATCTTTCATAAATATACCTCAGTATATCTGACTCAGGATTTGAATTGCTAAATCAATTTCCAATGGGTGCCCACGGGGAGTGTGTATAAAATTTCGTTATCATTACTCTAGTATGAGTAGAAAGGTAATGTCTATGGGGTAGTGAGATCCTAGTTGCGCACTCCTTTTAGTGGGTCGTGTGGTATGGCTGGTTTAGTACCGGTCCTCCGGTTCATACCTGGAGTAACTGGCATTCGAGTCCTGGTCAGGGAGGGTTGTTATTTATATACATTCATGTTCATAATTACTTTATTCTGATTATTATCATAAACTACAGATTATCACTTTATTGTCCTTATTCAGCGTGTTAGATTCTTGCGAATTTGATTCACGTTTTAATCACGTCGAAAATTGAAGTTCTCTGTATTAATCAGTAATTTATTTATCGTGTAATTGTTGTTAGGATTTAATTAGTTCGGAAATCTGCGAAATACTCGAATACTAGAATTTTAAAAAATAATAATGAAAAACTCACTGTTAAATATGATACTCATCAAACGTGACTCCAGACTAAAAGTGTGCCCTTCCCTTAAGTGTGGTTCCAAGCCTGCAGATCTCACCCTCAAGCCTCCAAGTGTGAACTCAACCTTCAAGTGTGATTTTAACCCCATCTGCTACCAAGCCTTTCGAATCTCCAAGTGTGCGTTAAGTGTGCAAGTGTGGCTATGACCTCCCAGAATGATCTCTACTACCCAGAGTGTCTTCGGGGCACTGAAAACGAGTCAAAGGGAGGATGTGACAGGTCTTGTCAATGTTGCTGTGAGTAGCTTTATTTTTGCACGTAATATTCGTGAGATGCATTGAGTTCATGAATATTAGATATATGTTTTTTTTTTTTTTCTTGATATCGTTTAGGATGTTTGTTGATTTTCTTTGCATTACATGGCCGTCTTTTCATTCGTTGAGTTATTGTTTAATGTATGTATCTATGTATTGAACATTTGCTCATATATACGTTTGATATTATAGGATCGACTGGCACTTCACACTTCGAGTATGAGATCAGCTGAAGTCAGTATGAAAGATAACCCGAGACAGCCACATGAAGACACATCCTCCTCGAAATCACACTTCACACTTCGAAAGAGCCGACATGACACACTCGGGGACTTTAGAATCCAGCCTGGAATGGTCACACTTCAAGTATGAAACGTCACACTCGAACTTGAATGCCAGACTTCTGATGGATACTTCACACTTAAGGATTAGTCCACACAGTTCAGAATCAGGAGTGATTCTGAAACATATCACACTCAATGTTCA
>NC_051403.1:28752483-28772483 GCF_015228065.2 Penaeus monodon
GAAAATAAAGAAAAAAGCAAGAGTAGACTTGGAAGAGGAGGGGGAGGAAGGAACTCTTGTATGGTTTCTTCAGGTAACAGGTGACAGACGAACGCGCCGGAGGTGACGGCTGCAGGCGGTGTGTGCGTGTGGGCTTGTGTATGTGTGTACGTGTGGGTTTGTTGAGTGTACGTGTGGGTTTTTGTGTGTGCGTGTGGGTTTATGGGTGTGTATGTGGGATTGTATGGTTTAATATACGCATATGGGCTTGTGTATGTATAGGTTCGAATATGTGGAATGTTCTCGTCTGTGTGAGTGAATATTTGGATGTGTATGTATGGATTTTGCATTCGTATGTACACGTTTATGTGTATTTTTACGTGTGTGTGTAAATTTTAGGAGACTTTCATAACATATGCATTGTGTGTATATATTCCATATGCCTTTTCATTTGTTTACGTATGCGTCTGTGTTCGTATGTATACTGCTGCTTTTCTCAAGGTTTTAATGCACGAAACTCACTTTACACACTGTGCAATACAATGAGGCCATTAAAATATTACACACATTTTTTTCTTTTCTTTGGGGGGGGGTTAAGAATTAATAAATAAAACCCAGCTGTACGTGTGTCATACGTCCGAAAATATCTTATCACATGATGATGATGTGTTTATGACGATGGTGTGTATTGGCGTTGTGCTATTGCAATTGCTATTGCTATTGTTATTATAATCGTCATTGTCATTGTTATTACTATTATTATCATCATCATTATCATTGTTATCATTATCATATCATTATTATTATTTTCAACATTACTATCGGCATCTTTATAATAATAATAATAATAATAATAATAATAATAATAATAATAATGATAATAATAATAATAATAATAATCATCATCATCATCATCATCATTAAAATTATTATTATTATTATTATTAATCTCATTATTATTATTGACATTGTTATATTATGTAATATTATATTATTACTGTTACGTCATTATATTATATAATATATCATCATTATTATTCTCATTTTTCAGTTTTTTTTCTTCTTTCTCCTTTTTCTTTCGTTGTCCACGTGCCTTTCCTCTCCCCTTCTTATTCCTCCTTTCGTTCAGGTCTTTTTCTCTTTCCAGTCTCTTTCTCCTCCTTCCTTCCTTCTCCTCACATGTCGATGGATATATTATGCTCTGATGACCTCCCTTCGAGGTCAGGTCACGCGCGCAGGTCAGCCGAGGTCAACAGTGTAATCCTGACGTCACAATTACCCCAGTATTGAATCTGGGGGGGGGGGGTTTTGACCAAGAAAGATATCCAGGAAAAATAATGATGATAATAATAATGGCAATAATGATAATAATAATATTAATGAAAATGATAGTAATAGAAACAATAATAATGGTAATTATAATGATAGCAATGATAATAATAATGATAAAAATAATAACGATAATAATAATGATAATAACAATTATAATAATACTAATGATAATGATAATGAAGATACCAATGATAATAATAATAATAATGATATTAATAATTATGAAAATAATGATGATGATGGTGATAATGATTATAAGAATAATGATAATAATAATGATAAAAATAATGATGATGATGAGGATAATGATTATATGAATAATGATAATAAAAACAATAGTAACAATAACGATAACAATAACAGTAATAGCAATAATAACAATGATAGTTATAAAGTAAAATGAAAATTGATAAACTGAAATAGGAAATAGTTATACGAAGGATAATAAAAAAGGAAAGAGATAAGATCAAGGACAATTGGGTATTTTTTGTTTGTTTGTTTCTCTTGTCTCTTACGTCGTTTTTGCTTTGAGAAGTGCAGTCTAATTTATCGTTTTTTTGTGTGTATATTGGTAGATACGAAATTATTTTCTTTTTTTGCTATTTTTCATTTAGATTTTATTTTTATTTAATCCACCCATTTTATTATTTTTTAAATATCTGTTATGTTATGTATTTGATGTATCTCAATGCATTTTTTTTAAATCTTATTCAATTAGATATTTTCAAAATCGAAATTTAGTCTTAGAGCTTCTGGAATTAATTCTACGTTTCTTCTCTTTGCCAATCCTCTTTGAACATTTAAAAAGTCATTTCGGTTGTGAATCGGCATTTCCAGGCAGACGAGGCGAAGAGCTGATAAGGACGAAAGTATTTCTGATAACTGTTATCACGCTACTTGGAACTCATCCTTGTGGCAGTCAGTGATAACACGGATGGGGGAAGATAATGCGTATTTGTTTTAATTGGTCTTCGTTTTTTGTTGGTGTGTTTGCTGGAGGGAGGGGGTAGGGGAGAGGGGAGGGGGTAGGGGGATTGGGAGTCATTTTTTTTGTGTGTATGTCAGTTTGTATTGGTTTGAACTGTTCGATTATCATACATACATAAACACACACACATACACTCACTCACTCACTCACATTCTCACTCTCACTCTCACTCTCACATACACAGACACACACACACACACACACACACACACACACACACAGAATATATTATATATAATCTATATATAATACTATATATATATATATATATATATATGTGTGTGTGTGTGTGTGTGGGTGTGTGTGTGTGTGATGTGTGTGTGGTGCGTGGTGGTGTGTGTGTGTGTGTGTGTGTGTATGTGTGTGTAGTGTGTGTGAATGCTGAGAGTGAGAGTAAGAATGTGACCGTGAGGTGAGTGTATGGTGTGTTGTGTCGTGTTGTGTGTCTATGTATGTATGTATATGGATAATACACATAAAATGTGTGTTTTGTGTGTATAATATATATCTAGATATATATATATATCTATTATAGATATATATATATATATATATTATATTTGTAATATATGTATGTATGTATGTATGTATGTATGTATGTATGTATATATTTATTTATATATTTATATATATACATATATAAATATATACATATATATACATAACTGTGTGTGTGTGTGTGTGCGCGCGCGTGCGTGTGCACGCACACACCACACAAAAACAAACAGAGAAAGAGAGAGAGAGAGAAGGAAAAAGAAGAGAGGAGGAGGATGGAGGAGACTTGGGAGAGAAGAAGAGAGAGAGAGAGAGAGAAGAGAGTGAGAGGAGAGAGAGATGAGGGGAGAGAGAGAGAGAGAGAGAGAGAGGACCTTCGAAGAGGAGAGGAGGAAGAGAGAGAGAGAGAGAGAGGTAATTAAAGAAGAAATTACAAGAAGATCAACTAAGTAAACTTATAAAGAGAGAGAGAGGAAGAGAGAGCGAGAGAGAGATGTAGGAGGAGAGGTTGGACGAGCGGAGAGAGAGAGAGCGAGAAGAGATGAGAGCGAGAGAGAAAGAGCGACGAGATGAGGAGAGCGGAGAGAGCGAGTTGACTGAGCGCGAGAGAGAGAGAGCGACGATTGAGAGAGGAGAGCGAGAGAGAGAGAGGGAGAGAAGCGAGAGAGAGATGTAGGAGAGAGAGAGCCGAGAGAGACGAGAGCCTTGAGGAGGATGATGAAGAACAGAGAGAGAGAGTGGAGGAGATGAGAGGATATGATGGGAGAGAGGAGAGATGAGATGAGAGGAGAGACGAGAGAAAGAGCTGAGAATGAGAGAGACAGAGTAGAGAGAGGAGAGGGAGTGGGAGGAGCAGACAGAGAGAAGGGAGAGAGAGAGAGAGAGAACGAGAAAGAAAGAGAAGAGGAGAGATGAGAGGATGATGAGAGAGAGAGAGAGAAAGAGAGAGGAGATGAGAGAGAGAGAGAGGAGAGAGAGAGGGAGAGGGGGAGAGAGGGGGGAGAGAGGGAGGAGAGAGGAGAGAGGAGAGGAGAGAGAGGGGGAGCGAAGAGAGAGAGGAGACGAGATGAGATAGACGACAGGACGAGAGAGATGATCAGAGATGAGAGGACGAGATAGATGGAGAGGAGAGAGAGAGAGAGATTTGAGAGAGAGAGGAAGAGAGAGAGATGAGAGAGAGGAGAGGAAGAGAGAGAGATGAGACGAGAGAGGAAAATCCTTAAGAGAGAGCTGTAAGAAAGCCAAGGAGACCAATAAGAGAGAGAGAGATTGAGAGAGAGAGGAAGAGAGAGAGAGAGAGAGAGGAAGAGAGAGGAGACTGAGGGAAGATGAAGATGATGAGGGAGACCCGAGAGAGAGAGAGGGGGGAGAGAGAGAGGAAAGAGAGAGAGGAGAGGAGAGAGAGAGAGAGAGGAGAGAGAGAGAGCTCTGTGAGAGAGAGAGGGTAGGGGGAAGTGGTGGAGGAAGGAAGGTGAGAAGAGAGAGAGAGGAGGAGAGAGAGAGGAAGAGAATGACCAGACAAGACCGAGAGAGAGAGAGAGTGGAGAGGATGATGACGAGAGAGAGACGGAGAGAGAAGAGGCCTGGCCCTAGGAGCTTGAGAGAGAGAGAGAGGGAGACGACGAGGAGAGAGAGAGAGGAGAGGATAAGACAGAGATGAGAGGATGAGCAAGATGAGAGAGAAGAGGCTAATAAGAGAGAGATAGAGAGGCAATAAGAGAGAGAGAGAGGACAGACAAAAGAGAGAGAGAGAGGGAGAGCTTCGGGAGGAGAGAGAGAGGAGGCGACGAGAGAGAGGGAGAGAGATGAAGACGAGACTGATGTATGAGAGAAGATGAGAGAGAGAGAGAGGAGAGAGAGAGAGAGAAGAGAGATGAGACGAGAGAGGCACCTAACAAAGACGGCAGGGAGATGAGGAGAGAGAGGGAGAGAGAGAGAGAGAGAGGTTTTAAAAGCGCCATGAAGAGAGAAGAGAGGAGAGCGGAGACTGAGGAAGGAGAGAGAGAAGAGAGAGACTCTGAGAGAGAGGAGAGGCATGATGAGCGAGAGAGAGACGAGTGCGAGAGAGAGAGAGAGGAGTGAAATGACCTATCTTGAGGAGAAAGAGAGAGAGAGAGAGGAGAAAGAAAGATTGACATGAGTCATGACGTTAGGCCTAGAATGTAAATGAGGAATCGGTCAAGCAAAACCTCTATCACCCGATCACGCATCTCTATCTGCCTCTGTGTCCCGCCGCTTTTGACAGGAAAGAAGAGAGAAAATAGAAAAAAAAGGAAAAAAGAAACGAGACGGGCTTTTTAAAATTGATAGTGAGATAAATGAAAAAAAAAATCGCAGATTATATTTTTATTATTTTCATTTATTTTCTTACCATCCCTTTTATCCTTTGAATTTGCAAAGCTATTTACTCTTCACTAGCATTTTGCAACAGAAACTATGTGCAACTCTTTGCTAATTTATACAAAGAGACCGGAGCGAAGATTTTGCACATCTAAACAGAAAAGTACGAATATACATGCAAAAAAAAGAGAAGTGGAAGTAATGAACACCGAAACTAATAACAGAAAAGGAAAGAGAAAATAATTAACGATAAGCAAAGACACACAAATGACCAGATACACGCGCACACGAAAACAAATACACAGGCATATATCAGCTGGCTTTGCAGAGTGTGCAAGCGTCAACCGGCTTTAGTATACTTTGCCTGTTCTGTCTCTTGTTAGTCATAATCTTATTTGTTTCATTTACTTATTTATTTGTTTGTTGTGCTTTTTTTTTTGTAAGATGTAATTAAGAATATTCAAATACACTCATACACATAGATACGTACAAACACATACTGTATGTAGGTGTATATATACTTATATATTTGTTTATCTTTTTTATATAAATAGATAGGTAGTTAATCTCTTATGACTTAACGCAGATTTTAATTTTGATGATGAATAACACTAAGCTCTTCCTCTAATTCAAAGAGAGAAAGAGAGAATGTCTTTGTGCAAATATATGCCCACATGCTGTCTGCACGTGCACTAACGGCTAACGGATGTTTTTTTCTGAAGTATTGATTCCACTTCCTCCCCCTCCCCCCTCCCCCCTCCCCCTCCCCTTCTCTTCTCTCTTCCTCCTCCACCCTGTTCCATTATTCCCGGTTTCCTCTCTCCTCTACCACGCTCTTTCTCTCTTCTCCTCTTCCCATGCTGTCTTCGTTCCTTCTCTTTTCATTCTCTCTTCTTTCTCTTTCTCGTTTCACCCATCTCCCTTCCCCTCTCCCTCATCATTTCCCCTCCCCTTCCCCTTCACTGCCTTATGACGTCATCAGGATTAGCAAGTCACGTGACCTCGGCATTTGAGCGGGATACTGACTCAACAAAAAGTACATCGTTTCAAGAAGTATAAAAATACATAACTGAGATAATTTTACCTGCATTTATTTTTAAACTGGCGATGAATACTTTTGTTGTAAAAAACCCCCCCCCCCCCAACCCCAGTGGGTCACAGTGTGAAAAAAAAAACTCAAGGGCAGTTGTTAAGATTATATTGCTATTTCCAGGCGTGGAAAATAACGTAGTGACGTACATACATGCATGCACAGTTCACATATACGTACACAAGAGGTAATGTACGTAACGCATTACACAATACATTGCATACACACGTTCAGAACAGCTCACATATATGGGCATAGCAGACAATGTACTGTATACTTCAATACATACACCTTCGATTGGCATGACTGGAATGAATGCACAAAATAAATATATTTTCGACTTCTTATTACGTCTCGTGTCGTATTGCAAAATCAATAGAACCGTTACAAGAAAGAAAAAAAACGCACAAAACAGGTATGACATGTTTTTGAATTGGATTAAGCGGATGTAGAATATGTAATTGGAAGTAGATGGTTTACGGTAGATTCCATACGGTACGCTTAGCAGGAAACAGGTGTCATAAAGGAGAGACAGGGAACAATTCTATTTTAATCATAATAATCAAGTTTTAAAAAGAAAAACACGAACCACGAGATCGAGAGAGAGAAGAGAGAGAGGAGAGCAGAAGAGAGCAGGATCCGAATGGAGAGAGATGGGAGATGAGGAAGATGAGATGAATGAGAATGGATGACGGAGAGAGAGAGGATCGGATGAGTAGGAGAGAGAGAGAGGAGAGGACGTCACACACACCACAAACAGACGAACAGGTAGACAATACACACACCAAACATAACGAAAGAAAGAAAGAAAGAGAACGAGAGACCGAGAGATACAGAGATAGATAGAGCGAGAAGGCAAAGCAAACAGGGAGCCAGGAAGTAGATAAGGTAGATAAAGACCTAGCTGCTTGTGGCAACGGTGGCTGGCGAGGGACCGGAAGTGGCCTGCTGACGAAGACGGGGCGGGAATCGGCGGCCGCGGCGGCGTCTTGACCCACATGTGCGATTCAACAGATGTCCGGCGGTGGGGGACCTGGAGGGGTGGGGCGGAGGCTGGGGGGGTCTGTGTCTGTCTGTTTGTCTGTCTGTCATCAAGGCTCGTCTCTGCCGTTGTGTTTTTTCCCGTTTCTGCTTTATTTTCTAACCCTTTTCCGGGAAAATGGGTGTTGTGGTTCTCCCAGACACACGTGCGCAGGCACACACGAATTTGTTGCATAGATATGTGTCTATTTTCTCTGTTTCTCTGTCTGTAAGTTAGTCTCTCTCTCTCTCTCTCTCCTCTCTCTCTCTCTCTCTATCTCTCTCTCTCTCTCTCTACTCTCTCTCTCTCTCTCTCTCTCTCTCTCTCTCTCTCTCTCTCTCTCTCTCTCTCTCTCTCTTTCTCTCCTTCTCCTTCTCCCTCTATCTATTTGGGCTAACTAGCTGCCTGTCAGTATGCCAGACTATCTACCAATATATATTCTTAATTTACATACGTGAATATATCCTTTTTCACACAGAACAGGTACACGGGCAGCCTGTCCCTGTCACAAAGGACTTACCAATACTAGGCCACCTAGTTCTCCCCCCTTCCCCCTTCTCCCCCCACTTCCCCCTTCTCCCCCCCCTTCCCCCTTCCTCCTCCCTCTCCCCCCTCTCCGAACAGACACACCAACACACCTTCCACAGGAAATCCGGTGTGGCGAGTACAGAATGTAGCCCCCCCCCCCTCTCTCTCTCTCTCTCTCTCTCTCTCTCTCTCTCTCTCTCTCTCTCTCTCTCTCTCTCTCTCTCTCTCTCTCTCTCTCTCTCTCTCTCTCTCTCTCTCCTCCCTCCCTCTCTCTCTATCTATCTATCTCATATATATGCATGTATGTATCTCTGTATCTGTACTTATTTGTCTATCTCTCCTTTGTCTCCTCCGTCTTCCCTCTTTCGTCTTTCCCCCTTCCTCCCTCCCGTTCTTCATCACTTCAGTCCCCCCTGGTATTGTCAGTTCCTCTTCTCCCTCCTTGCTTTTTTCTTTTTCTTCACCCTTCTCCCTCATCATCCCCATCCTCCTCCCTCTTCCCCTTCTCCCCCATCCTCCTCCTCTTCTCCCTCACCCTCTCCTGGACCCCCCAACCTCCTCTTCCCCTTCACCCCATCCTCTCCCTCAACCTCCTCCCCGCCCACAGCCCCCTCCCCCCTCTCCACCCACAACCCTCTCTTCCTCCCCCCCCCTTCACCCACAACCCTTTCTTCCTCCCCCTCCCCCTCCCCCCGCCCCCCGACCTCATACGCACCTGTAGCGAGTCGCGGGCTGAGTCACGACTCGCGAGCACGCCTCCCTGCCTCCACGGCTGCCGGTTTGTGGCGGACTGGCGAGCCGGCCTTGCGCTCGCGGAGGAATCTTCGGGAAAGGGAAACGGAGGTCGCGCCTTTTTCATTTTCTTGTCATTGGCGATTTTCTCCCAGTTTTGTTTGTCTGTTTGTTTGTGTGTTTTTAGCTTGTTTGAATTTTTGTTGTTTGTTATTATAGTCTCTTATTTTTTGTCGTTCTTATTTTTCTTCTTATTCCTGTATGTATTTTCAATTATTTTCGTTTTATATTCGATTTTCACTGATATTAATTGTAGATTTCACTTCTTTTGTACCAATTTCACATTTCACTTCGTAATTTATTAATTTCGATTTCACTTAATTTCAATTTGAAATTGAATTTATACGTCATATTATATATGTTGAATTTCATTTTATTTTCCCCTATTTTGAATTTCCATTTTTATTTCACTTATTTCGAGATTTTCATCTTATTTCCACTTATTTTGAATTTCTATTTGTTTTAGTTTTTATTTGTTTCTTTTTTAAGGGGAAGGGGCGTTGCTGGCTTTGAATATCCTTTTTTCTGTGTTTTATATATATTTTATTATATATGTTTATTTTTTTTATTATATGTGTTAATTATTTTATTATATATTTTATTATATATTTATTACACATTTTAATTTATTTTTATTATTTTATATATTTAATTGTTGATCTGATTATCCTGGTTGTTACCGTTATGGTTAACAGATTTGAAAAATATGATAATATAATAACTATCATCATCATTATTGTTAGCCTTGTAATAGTTGTTATCATTAGTGTCGCTGTAATCATTATCGATAACAATTAAGAGAATATATATATATATATATATATATATATATATATATATATATATTGATATTGATATTGATATATTGATATATTTCTAAACTGTTCGAAATGCTAGTTATCCAAGCGCCTTGTCTCAACTGCTTTAACTTTTGGTGAAATCGTAACACCTTTTGCAGAAGTGGATTTCAGTTCGATTTAGCCTTCCAGTCCTTCTCGACCCGTTGGTGGGGAGTTTAGTAGTAACGGTTTTATGGCGATTATTTTATAGTGTCGCCCCGCCGCCGCCACCGTCGCCACCATCATTTTCAACTCTGACGTCGAAATTGTCAGCGCCATTACCAGCGCCATTACCGGTGTCACCATTGTCATCACCATTACGTAATCCTTGGAATCAGTGGATGATTTTATCTTCATATTCATCTTCGTCACCGTCATCATCATTATCATTTTGATCATTGTCATCATCATTATCATTACCATTACCATCATCGTCATCGTCATCGTCATCGTTACCGTCATCATCAATTTTCTTATAATCATCGTCATCTTTAACAATATTCTCATAAGCTCTAATGACCCAAGTTCTTGCCAGAATAGTGAGATAAAAAAATGATAATGATGATAATAATTGTATCTTATCCTCTTCGTTTCCTTCTTCCTCTTTTTCACCCATTGTTTCCTTTTCTTTCTTCTTCATTATCATCCTCTTTCCTCATATATTTCATCCTCTGCCTCTTGCCCTCTCTGGCTCTTCCCTTTTTCTTCTTCTTCTTCTTCTTCTTCTTCTTCTAATTCTTCTTCTTTATCGTTCCTTGCTTCTTCCTCTTTTCTTAAGGTGCGTCATTCAAGTGCCAACCTTTTCAGGTTTCCTCTTTCTCTTATTTCGTAATTTATTATTTCTTTTATGTCCTTTTGTTTTTTATTTTTACTGTTTGTTTCCGCTGCTATTATTACTATTGTTGTAGCAGTAGTAGTAGTATTTATAGTAGCAACTGTAGTAATTTTATTGTCATTGTTACTGTTCATACTACTGTCATTTTCTCTTTTGTGCATGTCAGAGGGGAAAATTCTATCGCAAAGAGAGGGAAGGAGGGAGAGAGAAAGAGAGGGAGAGAGGAAGAGAGAGAGAAGGAGAGACAGAGGCAGAGACAGACAGACAGACAGACGGACGGACGGACGGACAGGCAGAGAGACGAACAGACAGACAGACGGACAGATAGAGACAGAAAGACAGACACACAGACAGACACACGGTCAGACACACAGACACACGGACGGACGGACAGACAGAGACGAACAGACAAACAGACAGACAGATAGACTGATAGAGACAGACAGAGAGATAGACGAACAGACAGACAGACAGACAGAGATATTCGAATGTAACGGATTTCCCGGACATAAACGAGTCATAAAAACGCAGTCAACAGGCTGTTTCAACGTGTGTGAATTCCGTGACAAGTTTGTGATCCGCAATTGGCGCAACAGTGTTTTAGGGAATGAGGAATATGAGGAGGAAGTAAGGAGGGAGAGAAAGGAAGGAAGGAGAGATATGAGGAGGGAGGGGAGAGAAAGGAGGGAAGGAGAGGAACGAGGAAGGGTGGAGAAGAAGGAGTGGAGAAGGAAGGGGAGCAGCAAGCAGGAAGGGAGGGAGGAGAAAGAGGAGGAGGAAGAAGAAGAAGGAGAAGGAAGAGGAGGAGAGGGGGGAAGCAGTGGAGGAGTAGAGGGAGGAGGAAGAAGATGGAAAAGAAAGAAAAGGAGTCAATGGATGAAGAAGAATAAGTAAAAGAAGGAAGTGGAGATGGAGGTGGGAAAAGGCAAGGAGAAAGAAGAGCCAGCAGTACAAAAAATGAAGATAGGAAAAGAGGAAGAAGAAGAAAAAAAAGATGGAGAGAGAGAAGGGGGTAGAAGAGGCTAAAGATGAAAAAGATAGGGAAGACGAAAAAACAGGAAAGAACCGGAGATTTTTAGCTGTTTTCATCCGCAAATATTAAGCCGCTTAAAGAAACTCACACGTTTAGGATTCGCGCAGAAAAGGCTGGAAACAAAACAGAGAGAAGCGCAAGAAAGCACACTCTTGTGCCATAGGCCTTTCATGCCCCGAGGAGGCAGTAAAGCGGAAAGTCATTCGGTGTATTTGCGTCTTTTCTTGGGCTTCCCTTTTATTTTTCTTTATTCATTTATTTCTTCATCTTCTTCCCCTTCTTCTTTTTCTTTTTCTTTTTCTTTTTCTTCAACTCCTCCTCCTCCTCCTCCTCCTCCTCCTCCTCCTCCTCCTCCTCCTCCTTCTCTTCCTCTTCCTCTTCCTCTTCCTCCTCCTCCTCCTCCTCCTCCTCCTTCCTCTTCTTCTCCTCCTATTTCTCCTTCTACTTCTTATTCTTATTCTTCTTATTCTACTTCTTACTCTTCATATTTTACGCTAATGTTAATTTGAACAACAGAGATTCTTTATGCATACTGCGGCGTGCCATCGAAAAGGCTTTAATACTTAAATGATATGAACGCATCATTTGAGTCTGTATCTGATCTTATTTGGAAGGTTAATGGCGCGCGAGTCAGCCAGTGACGGCCCCCATATGTAAATACGGCGATATTTTAATCAATAACGGTGTTAATTGATATCTATTGACTGCAATTTACTGATAAGAAAATGAGGTGTGTGTGTGTGTGTGTGTGTGTGTGTGTGTGTGTGTGTGTGTGTGTGTGTGTGTGTGTGTTGTGTGTGTGTGTGTGTGTGTGTGTGTGTGTGTGTGTGAGAGAGAGAGAGAGAGAGAGAGAAAAGCTTATTGTATAAAAACAACGACAACAGAAGTGAAGTTGAAAATTGTTGCGCGATAAAAACTACGGTGGTTTCAGCCCATCCACCATCCCCCCAAAAAAAAACAGAAAACGGGCATTTGGGTTGATCCTTCACCAAAAGGAAACGTCAGGAATTCCAATAAGATTCACCTACATTTTTCACTCTTAGTTGTTATCAATGTTGCTGTTGTTATTATTATTATTTTTTTATAATTTTTATTGTCATTATCATTGTTGTTGTTGCAGTTATTATTATTATTATTATTATTATTATTATTATTATTATTATTATTATTATCATTATCATTATCATTATCATTATCATCATCATCATTCATCATCATCATCATCATCTTCATCATCATCATCTTCATCATCATCATCATCATCATCATCATCATCATCATCATCATCACTATCATATTATTGGTATGAAATGATTTTAAATTGCTTATCTACCAAACACAGATCTTACATTTTCATAGACTGTTACGATGATTTTAAAAGCAACAACTTTTTATTTCTATTTTATACAGGTGCTAACTATCTCCTCTGCTACTACAGTTTGAAATGACTTTATGAATATTGACGTCAACTTTTATAATAATGATATATAAATGTACAATGATACCTTAATGTAATTACTTGATTATATATGGTTGATAAATGCATTATCACACGACTAAACGCATACAAATCGTGCACAGTGCAATATAATGGTAAACAAGACAACACAACACGCAACACAAACCACAGACACATAACACACACACACGACACACACACATCAACACACACACCACACACTACCAACGACATAACACACAAATACAGTACACACACACACCACACAACACACACACACACCACACACCCACACACCACTCACAACACACACACACACACACACACACACACACACACACACACACACACGGAGTTCTACAGCCCCGATCCCTGGCGGATGGGCGTTTGACCTTTCCTCCGAAACACCTCGAGAGAGATTTGACCTAGACTGGCACGAGCACCTGTGGGCGACCTTTTCACTTTTTGTCTGGGAAGAAATTTTTCATTTTCTTTGGAAAGCTTGTAAGAGGAGTAATGAGTCTTTATGTATTAGGGTCATTTTCATAGAACGAAAAGTGTAGCGATGTTTGAAAGCTTGGGAAAAGAGGTTCTTTAAATGTCACTGACATGCAAAGAACCTCTTTTTATCGTTGCTATGATGACACGATTATGCTCAGAGATAATAAGTTATTATCAACAGTGATATAAGGGAAAAATAGGACTGTTGATGAACTGATGACAGTTTAATTTATCTTTACGCATAATCATGTCATCATAACAATGATATAGCATATCCATGTATTAGTTTCGGCAATAATAACTGTTATTTCACTGCTTGTTAACAGCAATATATCATTACAATCATAAATCCCAAAAAATCAACACCGTAGACAGAGACGGCGCTATTAACGAAAACAAACGAAGAATTATTGGGAACATTATAGGCGATGCGTCGAATATGAACGCGCCAGCTGCACAGCCACTGAAAAATCGAAGTATCTCGAGTTGTGCAATATGTGAACCAATGAGGAAACCTTCTGCCATTCGACACCTACAAAGCCTTACACTGACTTCGAGTGAGAAGTCAGCTCGCTCTCTCCTTCTCTCTCTCTCGTTCGCTCTCTTTCTCTCTGTCTCTCTCTCTCTCTCTCTCTCTCTCTCTCTCTCTCTCTCCCTCTCCCTCTCCCTCTCCCTCTCTCTCCCTCTCCCTCTCTCTCCCTCTCTCTCCTCCCTCTCTCTCCCTCTGTCTCACTCTCACTCTCCCTTTCCCTCTCCCTCTCCCTCCCTTCTTTTTATTATCTCTAATGGCAATAATAATAATAATAGATAAAGTGATAATATTTTTATTAATTGTTTTAATATAAACAATAGTAGTTATTGGTAGTTGTAATATTAGTTAAAACAGCAACACGATAGTAAGACCAGTGAAAGTGATAGTAAATGACGATCGTTTTTTTTCTTTCTTTCTTTCTTTTTATTATTTAAAAGACTATCATATTTTTTTTTCCTCTCTCTCTCTCTCTCTCGATCTAAAAGGATTTGCTCTTTGACTCAAAAGGCGGACTAGTTTTTGCGGCGGAGGAACATGTCGCTTTACAGTTCCACTTTCCCGCTTATTGCGCCGCTGTCAATTTGCAATTTCTGGGGATTGAAATTGCAGTAGTGGGTGTGTGGGAAAAAAAAAATATGGTGAAGATGGTAATGGTGAGGGAGATGCCTATGGTGATGATGGTGATGGTAGGGATGATGATCGTGATGATGGTGATGATAGTGACGTCAGTATTATGATGAGCTGAATAAATGATCGTAATAAAAATTTCCTTTAAATAAATAAATAAAATAAAATAAAGAAATTCTGATTGTTATAATCATAAATGGAATAACAAGTACAATCATATCAATAACAACAACAACGATGACAATATTACACAGCAAAAACATAACAACGAGAATTAAAAAACAAAACAAAAAAAACCGGTGTCAAAGGAAGGAAGAATGGAAAAGAGAAAAGGAGAAATAAGAAACAGGAAGAAGGAACAGATGAAAAGAGAAAGGGGCATATAAGAAAGGAGGGAAAGAGAAAGAGGAAGGAAGAAAGGAAAACAGGGAGAAATGAGAAAGAAGAAAGGAAAAGAGAAAACGAGAAATAAGAAAAACGAAATGAGTAAATAATAAGTGAAAATGAGAATTGATAAACAACAGGCGAAAATGAAAGTGGTTTTATTTAAGAAACAGTTAATTATATTGAATAATTAATTCTGAAATTCGTGCGTTGTGATGAGGATAATGTATTGGTAATTCACAAACTTTTTTATTTTTTGTCGTAATATTTTTTTCTCATTTTTGCCTTTAATTTCATCGCCGTTGTTATTGCTATTATTATCATCATTACTATTGTTTTTCTAGTTCTTGATCTTGCTTCTGTTGTTGTTATTATTATTATTATTATTATTATTATTATTATTATTATTATTATCATTATTAACATTATCATTATTATTACTATCGTCATAATTATTATTATAATTGTTAATGTTATTAGTTGATATTAACATCACTGCTGCTATCATGATTACTATTACCACTACGACTACTACTAGTTACTGTTTGTTATGATTATTTTAATTTTCGTTAACGCTCATTATTATCATGTCCACTATTATTATCATTAACATTGTAATAATGAGGATGAGGATGACGAATTATTCAAAATTGTCACTATTATTATTATGATTATTAATGCCACTAATGCATAATTGTCAACATAAGCAGGACCACCATCCTTATTCTCGTCTTTAAAATTAATGAAGAAAAAAATAATAAATCAAGATTTCTCTCTCTCTTTCTTTTCTTTCTCTCTCTCTCTCTCTCTCTCTCTCTCTCTCTCTCCTCTCTTCTCTCTCTCTCTCTCTCTCTCCTCCTCTCTCTCTCCCTCTCCTCCTCCTCCTCCTCCTCCTCTCTCTCCCCTCTCCCTCCCCTCCTCCTCTCCTCCTCCTCTCTCCCCTCTCCTCTCTCTCTCTCTCTCTCTCTCTCTTTCTCTCTCTACTCTCTTTTCTCTCTCTCTCTCTCTCTCTCTCTCTCTCTCTCTCGCTTTAACAAGAGTCCTCCCGTGTATTCGGTTGAGGTGAAAAGTGGACCTGCAGCGCCGTGTACCACTGAATAAGCGTCACCTGCGGGTTGGTTACTTCAGGTGATGAGTTGTCAACCAGCTTAAAGATGTTCAACCTTGGCTTTTATTTTTAGATGAATATCCTTAGTCACTGAGGCTTTTTAGACGTAATTTTGCCATGTGTAGGTATGTTTTTGTTGTTTTATTATGTGAGGAAGGCAATGGTGGTGTTGTTAAGGAAAATGATTTGAAAATTAAATTGAAGAAATGTGGCATCGGTGGCAGTTTTCACGGTCATGGACGCACAGCTGACTACCGAGTGAGATGCCGAGTGCGTCTTTCGCTCTTATATTCGCGTCGTTTTCTCGGCCAATTCCAAAAGTGTCTCCCCTTCCTAATATATTCATAAACAACGAACGTACATTACGGTATAACAAAACGCATTTAGAATACGATTAAATCCCTCCAGTTCGTCGATAAACCCCGATTTCTCAAGTGCGAAGTGTTGCTCCCACGAGAGAATCGAATTTTCTGACATATAACGGGAATTTTCTTGTACAGAGATCACGTTGACGCGCACACAATACTTTGAATTCAGTCTCTAATATCATTAAGGGTTTTGATTTTTTTATGATTGGATTAGGCGTCTGTGTCTGGTATTATTGATTATATCTTACTATGATGATATACTTCATGATATTAATGGCAGTGTCTAGATATTGGCTTTTCTCGGTATTATTATGGAGATACACACTGAAAATATTGATATCCTACTTGGTAAAGATTTTAATTTTATTAGGTGTTTAGGGTAAATATTCTACGTACGAATGCCAATGGACTGTTATCAAATTACTAAAGATAGGATATCAAATATCTAATTGGTATAGACATATTGAGAATAAAAAATATTCTATAAAAATAAAAACTCTAGATTGCTTACAATACGTTTCAGTTTACCGACTAAATCTAAACATGACTAATGAAAAATTGTCAAGATATACACCTATACATTGTTTATTTGTCAATATACATATATAAATAAGTGATACAACTCATCAGATATCCATGAGTAGAGGAAGGAATTCCGACCAGGAATTCCGGAGAGAGAGAGAGAGAGCGAAAGAGAAGGGAGAGGGGACGAAAAAGAGCAAGAGAGAAGGGAGAGGGACGAAAGAGAGAGAGAGAGAGAAGGGAGAGGGGACGAAGAGAGGAGAGAGAGAAGGGAGAGGGGGACGAAAGAGAGAGAGAGAGCGAAGGGGAGGGGACGAAAGAGAGAGAAGGGAGAGGGGACGAAAGAGAGAGAAGGGAGAGGGGACAAAGGAGTGAGAGCTGTAGCAGCGAGTGGCAGGCCGGCGGAAGGGGAAAGGGGAGGAAGCCTTTCTCACGCCGCGCCGTCCATGAAGATCGTTTCCTCTTAATGGGTGTTCGTCCATGTGTAAAATTATTTCCCATTTTCCTCTTCCTTCCTGAAAAATGTGTTAAATATGCTTGGTATTTTATACGCATGTATATGTTTTTAATGAACCCGTCATTTGGACATTATAGTACGTGTATTACTATAGTTGTTGGTATTTATGCTATGTTCGAAAGAGGATGATGAAAATAACCAAACATTTTGCATTCTGCGTATATATAAGTATTATGTATGCATATAATTAACGATTATGAGGTAATACATTGTCATTTTTTTCTCTATAGTTAAAATGTGGATAGGTTTAATCTATACTTTTCACTCGTCAAATACATTTGAGAAAGATGAGATAAATGCTAGAATACATTTATATGAAAATGAGAAATATAATTGAAAGTTATTCAGATCCTTTTTTTAACAGCATAATAGCAGGCCTATATAAATGTAAGTAAAATATTCTTATTTCTCCTAGATGTATAAAATGTGATTTTTGGATTTTTTAAAAGGCATAGGTCTATAAAGATACTTGCAGATTACAGAGCCAATGGTACTATACTTCTAATCACAAATATTTCAATAAGTCTCAATAGTTTTGTTACTAATTTTTGTTGTTATTATTATTATTATTATACTACTATTATTATTATTATATATTATTATTATTATTATTATTATCGTCATTTTTATTGTATTATTGTTATTATTGTTGTTGTTGTTTCTATTATTAGTGCCATTGCAGTAATATGATATTACTACTGCTGATAATAAAATAAAAGTAATAGTGATGATAGCAGTAATAATAATAATAATAATGGTAATGCTAATAACAGTAATCGTAGCAATATTCGTATGGCTAGCAGTAATTATGATAATGAGGATAAAAATGCTCCTGTTGTTGATGATAATAACGATAAAAATAATAACAATAACATATAATGGTAATGACGAGGATAACAATAATGATTATGATGATTACAAAAATAGCAATAATAGTTACAGTAACAATTATGGTTAATAGCAATGAAATCTCCACTTCTCATAAGAGTTATTAAATGTAAATACGTGAGGATATATTGATTACACGCTGTATGTATATCTATATAGCGTGTTAGGACTGTCACCGAGAGTACTGTTACATTTTTATTTATATATAATATAATCTCCATCACTGATAGTATTATTGCAATTTGTAAGTTCGCCAGGGAGTATATATATAATGAAACAGGAAGGAGAGAGAGGGAGAGAGAGAGAGAGAGTGTGTGAGAGAGAGAGACAGACAGACAGACAGACAGAGAGTGAGTGTGTGTGTGTGTGAACGAGAGAGAGAGAGATAACTCATTTCAGACACTAAAATGTTTACCCTTCTGTCCTACTTCCTAGCATACCTAAACGTGTCACAAATCAGCCATGCTTTTTTCTTTCTTTCTTTTTTATCTACTTACGAACGTATTTTACATAAAATTTTCCCGAACTACCACTGACAGCCAACACAACACTAGAATTTGTCTAGTAGCGAAAACGTAATTAGCAATATTAATGCTTTTTCGTTTTATACACACACACACACACACACACACACACAAACACACACACACACACACACACACACACACACACACACACACACACACACACACACATATATATATATATATATATATATATATATATATATATATATATATATATATATATATATATATATAGTTGTTGCTCAAATATCCTTCAATTATTTAACTGTTGATGTTCATTACTATTATTGTTATTGTTATCACCATCTTTCTCATTGCTATTATTTTTTCATCATTATCACTATTATTATTATCATTATTACCATGATCATTATTATTATCCTTATTGTTGTTATTGCTATCATTATGATAATGATAATTATTACCGTTTTACTGTTATTGTTATTATTATTACTATCATTATTGCCATTATTAAAATTATCATTATCATTATTATTACTTTTATCACTATCATCTTCATTACATTTTTTCGCTGGCATTTTGAACATCATCACATCATCATTAGCGCCAATAGCATCCTCCCAATTAGTCACGGTTGGCACGCCTGAGATTGTTAGAGTTTTCCGGCGGTGAAATGGTTCTGGCAACACTTGCGACATCGCTGCCTAAGCTTTCCCTCTTTATCTGGCAATCATGTTAAGTTACCATTTAGGTTGGCGATAATTTCCCTGTTGTTAGATTAGCTTTAATGTCTTGAAATTGATAGGCATGGCAGAAGTAAACAGACAGATAGCCAGGAAGACAGATAGACCGACAGACAAACAGACAGATAGACAGGCAGAAAGAAAATAGATTGACAGATAGACAGGCAGAAAGAAAAATAGATTGACAGATAGACAGGCAGAAAGAAAAATAGATTGACAGATAGACAGGAAAAGGTAGTGACGGGTTAGAGAAAATTATTTATGCACAGAAGACCATATATGTATTTAACTGATGTGCAATAATTGAGTAGATACATCGCATATTTCAATTATACGTATTTTGTCCTTGATTAACAAAAATATTAATAAATAAATAAAAAATCACGGACTCTGCTTGTTCTCGTTGTATTTTATATTGACAATATAACACGCTACACACATGTACACGAACACGTATGGGTAGATAGATAGAAAGACAGAAACGTGTGTCTATGTCTATGTTTATGTCTGTCTATATCTAGATAGATAGATATACATATACACATATATTACACGTTGTAAAAATCAGTTTTACTCGGGACTCACCCCATC
>NC_051403.1:28784983-28787483 GCF_015228065.2 Penaeus monodon
GAAGAGGAGGAGAGAGAGAGGAGAGACGGGGAGAGAGGAGAGAGAAGAGAGGGAGGAGAGCGAGAGAGAGAGAGAGAGGGAGAGAAGAGAGAGAGAGGTTGAGAGAGAGGAGAGAGAGAGAGAGAAGAAAGAGAAGAGGAGAGAGAGGGGGAGAAGAGAAAGAGAGAGAGAGAGAGAGGGAGAGAAAGAGAGAGAGAGAGGGAGAGAAAGAGAGAGAGACAGGAGAGGGAGAGAACGGATGAGAGAGAGAGAGAGGGAGAGAACGGAGAGAGAGGAAAGAGAGGAGGGAGGGGAGAGGGAAAGAGAGAGAGAGGAGACGAGGGGGTAGAGAAGAGAGAGGAGAGAGAGGAGGGAGAAGAGGAGAGAGGAGAGAGACGAGAAGTATAGAGATGAGAGAAGCGAGAGAGAGAGAGAGAGAGCCCGAGAGAGGAGGAGAGAGAGAGGAGAGAAGAGACGGAGAGGAGAGAGAGAGAGGAGAGAGGAGAGAGCGAGAGAGAGAGACGAGAGGAGAGGAGGAGAGAGGAGAGAGGAGAGAGAGAGAGAGAGAGAGATGAGGAGAGAGAGAGAGAGAGACGGGAGAGAGAGAGACGAGAGGAGAGAGAGAGAGAGAGACGAGAGAAGAGAGAGCAGAAGAAGAGAGAGGAGTGAGCGAGAGAGCGGAGATAGAGAGAGAGAGAGAGGAGAGACGAGAGAGAGAAGAGAGGAGAGAGAGAGGAGCGAGAGCGGGAGGGAGAGAAGAGAGAGAGGAGAGAGAGAGAGAGGAGGACGAAGAGGAGAGAGATGAGAGGAGGAGAGAGAGAGAGACAGAGCGAGAAGGGAGAGGGAGAGAAGAGAGAGAGAGAGAAGAAAGGAGAGAGAGAGTGAGAGAGAGAGGAGAGAGATCGTAGAGTAAGGAGAGAGAGTGGAGAGGAGAGACGAGGTGACGAGAGAGAGATGGGAGATGAGAGAGAGAGGGAGAGAGAGGAGAGAGAGAAGTGGAGAAAGGGGAGAGTTGAGAGAGAGGAGAGAGAGAGAGAGAGGGAGAGAGAGAGAAGGGAGAGAGAGAGAGAGAGAGAGAGAGGGAGAGAGAAGGAGGAGAGAGAGAGAGGAGATAGGGTGAGAGAGAGAGTGAGAGAAGTGCGAGAGAGAGTGGCGAAAGGAGGAGAGAGAGAGAGAAGAGAGAGAGAAAGGGAGAGAGAGGAGAGACGAGAGAAGAAGGGAGAGAGAGAGAGAGAGGAGGAGAGAGAAGAGAGAGAAAAGAAAGACGAGAGTGAGAGCCGGATGAGAGAGAGAGTGAGGAGAGAGAGAGAGAGATGAAGTGAGAGGGAAGAGAGAGAGAGAGGGACGAAGAGAGAGAGAGGGGAAGAGGAGACGAGAGAGAGGAAGAGGGGAGAGAGAGAGAGAGAGAGGGAGGGGGGAGAGAAAGAGAGAGAGGAGAGAGAGTGAAGAGCAGCATGAGAGAGGGAGTTAAAGAATGAGAGAGAGAGAAAGAGAGAGAGAGAAAGAGAGAGAGAGAGAAGAGGAGGAGAAGATGGCGAGAGAAAGAGGCGGAGAGAAAGAACGAGAGGGGAGAGAGTAGAGGAGAGAGAGAGAGAGAGAAGAGAGAGAGAGAGACGAGAGAGAGAGAGAGAGAGAGAGAGAGAAAGGGGAGAGAGAGAGAGTGAGAAAAGGGGGAGAGAGAGTGAGAAGGGAGGAGAGGAGAGAGAGAGGAGAGAAGGGAGAGAGAGAGAGAAGGGAGAGGGAGAGAGAGAGAAGGAAGAAGGGAGAAGAGATAGGGAAAGGAGAGGGAGAGAGAGAGAGAGAGAGAAGGGTGAGTAGAGAGAGAAGAGCGAGAGAAGAGAGGATAGAGAGGATGATGAGCGGAGGAGAGAGAGATGAGGAGATGGAGAGAGAGAAGAGAGAGAGAGAGAAGAGAGAGAGAGAAGGGGGAGAGAGACGAGAGAGAGAGAGAGAGAGGAGAGGAGAAAGGAGAGAGAGAGAGAGGAGAAAGGGAGAGAGAGAGAGAGAGAGAGGAAGAGGGGGGAGAGAGGAGAGAGAGTAGAGAGAGATGAGAAAGAAGAGGAGACGAGAGAGAGGAGGAGGAGAGGAGAGAGAGAGAGAGACGAGATGAGAGAAGAGAGAGAGATGAGAGAGAGAGTAGAGAGAGAGAGAGGAGAGAGAGAGAGAGAGAGGGTGTAGAGAGAGAGAGAGAGAGATGGGGGACAGAGAGAAAGAGAGAGAGGAGGGAGGGACGAGAGAGAGAGAGGGAGAGAAAGAGAGAAGAGAGAGGCGAGGAGAAAGAGATAGAGAGAGAGAAGCGGGAGAGAAAGAGAGAGAGATGAGAGAGGGAGAGAGAGGGAGAGAGATGGGAGAGAGATGAGTGAGAGAGAGAGGGAGAGAGAGAGAGGAGAGAGTGAGAGAGAGAGAGAGAGAGGGAGAGAGATGAGATGAGAGGGAAGAGAGAGGAGAGAGAGAGGGAGAGGGAGAGAGGAGAGAGATAGAGGGAGAGAGGAGAGAGGGGCGAGAGAGAGAGAGAGAGGAG
>NC_051403.1:28789983-28850072 GCF_015228065.2 Penaeus monodon
TTTAGATATTTAAATAACCTAGTGAGATGTTTACTTTGATTGTCTAATCACTCTTTGTCAGGTTGTAATGAATATTACGAATTAAGTTCGGTAAAGATTACGAAAGGATAAAAAAATAATTCGTTTTCGAATTCTGTGCGATGTTCACAGCTTCCACAAACAACATGTTTCTTTTCACCGCCTATCACTCTCTTTCTCACATGATTAACCTTCAAGTGTTGCTTATAAGTAGAAGTGTCAGCTGAACGATACAATACGCAACAACGATCGAAAAAAAAAATCACGAGAAGCCCTCAGACGTGATCCAGAATAACGAAAACCGAATGAAATTTGTGTTGGAAATGTGAACGCGGGTGTTTGTGCGTATGTGTGTGTGTGTGTATGTACGTGTGTGTGTGTGTGTGTGGGCGGGTGGGTGGGTGGGTTGAGGGATGTAGAGTCAGTCACCATTGTTCCTGTGTAGCTTTCGTATGTGTGTGTGTGTGTGTCTGTATATCCCTCTCTGTCTTTGTGAAGGAAAGAGGGTTGACTTCGTATTGTGGTGTTGTATGGGTGTTGAAAATTTAGATTTCGTTTTGACTTTTTTTCCCCGTGAATTGCCCAAACATATTTTGATGAAATTCAGTGATGGTTAACATTATACATGTGCACAAATAGATAAATATAGAGAGTTACATAGATAGAGTGAAAGATCATTATAAACTATAATGAAAAGCTGTCGGCTGTGCAAATTCATAATTGCTGTTTTGAAAATACGTTATCGTGAACCTTCAAATGGTTATAGACCAGATAAAAAACACGAAGAAATAGAAAACTAAAAGAAAGCCGAAGTTGCAACATCAAAAGCAATACAGAGAAAAAATACATGTGGTGCTAGTGGCTCAGTGTTATGTAATTGTTAACTTTTTTGGGTAACTGTAAACGCTTCAAACATTTCCAAACTCCAAATAAGTAAATTACATTAAAAAACTATATTAACCTAAAATTGGGTCAGAGAGAAGCATTGCAAAAAAAAAAAAAAGTGTTTTTATGACCACTTCCGTTGCCAGGGTGGGCGAAATGTATTTGTATTAAAATATATGTTTGTTTGTGAGATTTATTCATTATGATTTATCGACATTTGTTTCTGTTATATTGTCCTTCTATATTTATGTGTTGGATTATATATTTACATTATTAATACGTCATTTTGTTATTATATCCTACTTCCTAATGTAATAAGATTTTTTTTTTTAATACCGAAGGAAGAGGTAGAGGAAATGAACAAATCTCGTAAACAGATAGAGAGAAAATGATAATAATAAGAATAAGTAGAAAAAGGGATGATGACGATAAAGGAGACGGGGCAGCAATTTTCTGCAAATGGATTTACTGATTAACCACACATTTTGAGAAATTATTTACGGCAACGAAAGTAACGTCGCGAATAAGTTGAAAATCATGGTTTCTTTCTCGGGAAAAAAAAAAAAAAAACACGAAGATGATAGATAGTTTCTGTAATTTATGAATAAACCGCGCATTCCAATAATTATTCAAAATCTTAAATGAAAGACGGAATAATGATGTATAAAAGCTGAAACTAAAAATTTATTTGGCATTGGTTGATCCCCATCATATTTTGAATTAGACATCGTCAGCGTCAGAACGAAATTAAAGGGAATCCCAACCAATTAATTAGAACAAAAATAAAGTCGTTCACTTAACGCACGAGTGACGAAACACAGAATGCAATAAATAAGAGAAAATATGAAATTAAAAAAAAAAGTACGAAAGCGAAGAATAGAGAAAATCGAGGTAAAGCATTCCGAGCGCTCAAAGAAAACGGATAGTCAGCAAAAACGTTGGAATGAAGATTTCTCTAAGACAAAAGACAGAAGACAAAAAGGGGAGGGAAGGAAAACGGGGAGAGAAAGAGAAGAAAAACTGAGAAACTCGAATAAATATAACTCCCCCCAAAAAATAAATTGAGGTGGAGATACAAATGACAATAAAAAAAAGGGAAAGTTACAAATAACAATAAAAAAGAGAAAAGAAAGTTCAATAACCATTGGCAGTATCTAAAAAAGACAAAGATATGATTGATAAATAATTCAATATATATATATCCTGAAATTTGCTCTCGCTACGGTAGCTGGGCACAACAGAGGTGAAAGTTGCTTGTTTTGCCTTCCTCTCCTCGCCCTAATGGCCGTCTTCTCCACGCCCGGCGCACAGAAGGGGGAGGAGGTTGCGTAAACAGCAACTTGGATTTTTTTTCCTTTTTTAATATAATAACAATAATAGTGATGATGATAATGATAGTAAGTGATAATGATAATTTAAGTGGCAGTGGTAATGATAATAGTTAATTGATGATAACAAAGAT
Source organism: Penaeus monodon (assembly GCF_015228065.2). NCBI lineage: Eukaryota > Metazoa > Arthropoda > Malacostraca > Decapoda > Penaeidae > Penaeus > Penaeus monodon. The sequence continues at coordinate 28,792,349 of NC_051403.1, forward strand.
AATGTTAATTTTAATGGTAATGATGATAATAATAATCATAATGATAATAGAATTAAAACGGAAAATAAGTAATATATATAAATTTACCTTGAGTTTAAGAAATACCAATAGAAATCAGAAAAGAGCGATTTTTTTATGCAGAAAAGCTTGGAGATTTAAATACATCCGGTTTTTTCTCGAATATTTTTTGCGTGTTCGTTGATCTGTATTCTTGCGCTTATTTAAGCCTCGTCTTTACTGATTTACTCTTCTGTGTTATGTATTGGTACCATATGCATTTAGTTGTTTTTATGGATGTTATAATATTCATGATCATTATCATTGCCGTTATTCTGTTGTTTGTATTTATTATCATTTTTATTTTTCCTTAATGCTGGAAGATTCATCAAATGCCTATGAATACGTTTTAAATGGTGACACTAGCTTTCTCTTTTGAAAAATTCAAAAACTATTTATTTTTTTACGAACCCTGAGTATTGTAAGAATGGGATCACGGATGTAAAGTAACGTAGAGAATTCAGCTGGTTATATTTTACGAGTCAATAATGAAATACGATAGTGTTATGCACGTGATGATAAAAAAGTAATTGATAGTACATTATACAGATAAAAATAGTGATGTTATGCAAATACAATGACATGATCAATAAAAAAGTGATGATAGGATTAGTAATAAGTTCAAAACAGGGATTTATAGAATGAAAAGAGGTAACTGTCGCGTTTCAGTCACTGTTGCCAAAAGGCGATTTTAATGTTTATAAAGGATTGAGAACTTCCATTTGGTATAAAATTAAAGGTAATCGTATTTAGATGATAAAAGCGATTGTAATAACAGAAGTTGATAATAATTTCTAGCATGAGACCATCCCCTTCGTACATAAGTCGTTTGCTTTATTCAGTGGAAAGCCTCTATCCACGTAATTTGTTTAATCGAACGAAGATGAAGACTTCTGTAATTAAATTAGATCACCATAAATGAATTAAAGAAAGGAACAGTGATTTAGAGAATACTAACGTGGCAATAAAGTGTAATTGCTTAATTAAGTATGGATTAATTACAGCAGGAACTGAAGCGAGATTGTCTGGTCGTTAACAGAGGCAGTTCGTGGGTCGTTAGTGGATGAGGATTATCTGTTCTGGGTGGTCGTTAAAGGTAGTTTGAAGTTTGATAAGAAAGTCGTTAGTGCAACGTGGGTGATTGGGGAAAGCACTTTCTCTCTCTCTCTCTCTCTCTCTCTCTCTCTCTCTCTCTCTCTCTCTCTCTCTCTTATCTATCTATCTCTCTCTCTCTCTCTCTCTCTCTCTCTCTCTCTCTCTCTCTCTCTCTCTCTCTCTCTCTCTCTCTCTCTCTCTCTCTCTTCCTCAACATGAAAACAGCAGGAAAGGGGTAATAATCATGTTAGGGACACATAAAGCCAAAGGAGAAAACAATAAGGGAAAATTAGAGAGAGAGAGAGCGAAGAATAGGACCGAACAGCCAGAGAGAAAGGAAGGACCAAGAGACAAACAAGGGCTAGAGAGGGAGAGCGAGATAAACAGGGAGGTGGCGGGCAGGGGACAGGCAAGCAGGAAAGAAGGGGCCAATAAAATAGCTAGGCGGGAGCACCTGCCGTCACGCTCCGCCTCGGCTTCGTCACACAGCTTCCGGTGACGCAGGGGCGGAGGGGGAGGTAGGTGGAGCGGGGGGGGAGGTATGGTGAGGGTGGTGGTGTGAGATGGTTTAAGGGTCAGGTTGTAATGTAGCTTTTTTTTAAGTTTGTGGTTTTAGGTACTCTGCGATTTTGATTATGTGAGATTAATTTTAAAAAACATGGTTTTGGATATTCTTTAATTAGGATTATGCGAGATTTTTAAAAAGTTTGTGGTTTTAGATACCCTGTGATCAGGATTACGTGAGATTTTGTGAAAGTTTATGGTTTGGGAAACTCTTTAATAAGGATTAGGCGAGATTTTTGAGACAGGGTGCTAGATGTTTTGTAGTTATGGTGCCTAGTATGATGAGCTCGATATGGTACTATTTATGGCGTTTGCGATGGGGGTGGGTATGGAGGGAAATGTGGATATGGGTTTTGGTGCTCAGTATTGTGAATATGGGGTTTCTGGGGGCTTATGGCAACGGGAGAAGGTTGTACTTTTTTATAACATTTCTATATTTAGCCATTGTTACTGTGTTGTTATCGTTTTTCCTTCTTGCTTTTTGCCTAAGTGTTATAAGAGTAAACAAAACTGTGTGTACATTTGAGATCATGTGAATGAGATAACCTGCAGTTAGATCTTGATGGATTTTAAAAGATCACACTTTCCAGAAAAGGAAAGAAAATTCGATTTACGGGAAATAAGAAATAAAATTTGGTCAAGATGTAACCGAAATACTTAATGGGAAAAAAATTACATAGACATTGTCACTTCCTGCGAAAAGAGAGTGAGAAATCTGAGGGGAAAAATTAAACAACAACAACAATAAAATTACAATTACTTCGAAAAATAGTATCCACAAAAATAGCCAAAGAAATTCGATACTCAGCGTCAAAGTAGCCACCGCCTGGCGGGAAAATAGCCATAAAATATTGCACAAGTAGCCAAACAAGCCATCGAGCCGCCTGACTCCCGATAGAACACGATGAACGGAGAGAGAGATCACGAAATAACGAGTTTTGAGGAGAGGCAGCAGCTGTGGCGAGGAGAAGAAAGGGAAGGCGAGGAAGAGAGGAATAAAGGGGGAGATAAGAAGAGCAAAAGAAGCCGGAGCGGAAGCGGAGGACGAAACGAAAAGGGAAGGAAGGCGGAGCAGATAAACGGAACGGAAGAGAGGAAGAAAGTTTGGGGAAATATGAAGAACAAAGAAGGAAACACGAACGGTGGAAATAATCACTTCGATGGTGATGACGTCACTGATGGCGATGACGTCATAGTGTACGAACCAGACGGTTTCGTGGTCGATACCAAGAAAGCCAGGTTGCAGATGGCTTTAAAGGGCACCAACAACGAGAGGAGGAAGGCGGACACGAAGGACACGATGAAAGAAAATGGGATCCAAAACGGAGGGAAAATTAAGAATGAAGGAACTGGCGAGACGGAGAACAAGGATAAACGGAAGGGAGATTGCCAGAGAGATAAAGGGAAAGAAAACCAAAGCGGAGAGAAAGATAAAGGAGACACCAAGGACGAGACAAACAACCCTCGCGACCAGACAGCCCCGAGAGAGAAGGAAGGAAAGGAAAGGAGAGGAGAAGCGAAAGCATCGGAAGGGCAGCAGAGGAAGGGCCACGCCCTCCGGAGCCCCCCGAAGCACCAGAGGACCTCCTCATCCTCAGCCTCTCCTCCTCCTTCCTCTGCCTCTTCCTCCAGTTCCTCCACCACCTCCCCTCCTTCCTTCTCCTCCTCCGCCTCTCCTTCGTCCTCCTCTTCGTCCTCCACCGTACTACAGAAAGTCAACATCTACGAGACGCTCGAAATGGCGAGGAACCCCGCCTTCAGACACTACACGGCGGGCGGAGGCGTCAACGTCGTGGTGGACCTGGAGAGGGGCGTTCAGGACGGCACGTGGAAGCCTCCTCTGCCGGACTCTGACGGAGGGGACGCCGAAGGAGGCGTCGGAGGCAGCGTCGTGGACTTCGTGACCTCAAAGGCGGTGTGTGAAGGCTGGAGTCCCGCTCGGAGGCTTTAGATTTCAGTGGCACCCTTCTTTAACTCCTTCAGTCTTCCTTTTTAGTAAAAAAAAAAATATATATATATATTCAGCCCATGCGAACAACTCTTTCGACACATCAGACATGCCACCACTTGAATGTGACTATAATCTCAAATAAAGTTTGATTTGGCATACATGTACACATACACCTCGTTGGAGACAGTGAGATTAGGCCTTGTTTCCTATCTCTAATGATTAGGCCACTTTCATGACCTAGCACAATATCGGCGGCCCAGGGAAGGGCTTCCGAGGCCCACTGGTTGGGAATCGGTGCTCTGTCCATTCCACTTCTTCATGGTTTATCAGAAATGGTCAAAATTTTGCCAAACGTTTTTATCTTTTTCCTTTCCGAATGCTAACATATTCATAGACAGGGAGATAGGTAATCATCAGATAGGTGTTCCATTCGAAGATTTTGAATGGTTTTTCAATGTGTAGGTCCCTTTCAAATTTTTCAATAGTAATCATCTATGAAATTGTGTTTGGTATCTGCATGCTTTTTCCAATACGAATGGTTTCCTTGTTTCATTGTCGAAACAAGAAAAAAAGCACGCAAATGCTCTACGCAACCTCGAATTTCTTATGCTCTAAAAATAACTTGCAATCGAATATGATCTGGGCTGAAAAGATCTAGTTTAGTCTTGCTCTCTCTACGAGTTTGTGATATTAGAGATTTAATATTCTTTTCTGTTATTTATCACTGTAATGCAGATTTAGCAATGTATGCATCTTTATCATTACAAAACTAATGTTGTCTTTTGTAATTCAGTTATCGGCAATGTAAATATTACAACTGAAGTTAACGGTGTTGCCATCACCATCACTTTCGACGTGTGTGCGTCTGTATATTTATCTTGATCTGCTTCCTCTTCTGCTTCTTATTCTTTCTCGTCTTCTCTGTTCATTCGTCTGTATCCGATTGCTTGCTTGCATCTCAGCGCATACGTGCGTGTACCACTTTCTAGTCACAGGAAACCAGTTTAGGCCTGCGCTCTCCATAACCCAACCTGTCCGAATGCAAGTATTCTTGGCCTCTGGCGATGTATTGCAAAACCCAGTCAGCTGATCTAGTGACTCACCGTTCTGGTATAACACTCTTTCCATCCTAAATCACTCATCGATCAGTTTGTTTCTTTTTTCTTTTTTGTGTGTGTGTTTATGAGCTGATAAGGGATCGTGCTTCGTTTAGTTTGCTTGGGAGGGTGCAAATCGTCATGCTCGATGCTTCGTTCGATTGTTTCAACTGTTTCGAACGGCAGCCTCTTGGATTCGTATTTTTAATGAAGTGAGAAAAATATCTGGATGAAATTACAAGAAGCACTATTCTCTCATCGTTCATCTGGTTTATTTTATTATCTTTTTACGATTTACACTAATGGACGCCTCACTTTGTGATATACCTGTTAAATACAGCTAATCTCTCTCTCTCTCTCTCTCTCTCTCTCTCTCTCTCTCTCTCTCTCTCTCTCTCTCTCTCTCTCTCTCTCTCTCTCTCTCTCTCTCTCTCCTCTCCCTCTCCCTCTCCCTCTCCCTCTCCCTCTCCCTCTCCCTCTCCCTCTCCCTCTCTCTTCCCATCTCTCACACTGTGTGCGTGTGTGCGTGTGTTGTGTGTGTGTGTGTGTGTGTGTGTGTGTGTGTGTGTTCATATTCATTCCTCTTCATCTGTTCCGTGTACAGAAATATAAGACCCCACGAAACAGACACAGAGGACACGTTTACATGCATATAAGATATGACATCAATAACGTACGCACACACACACACACACACACACACACACACACACACACACACACACACACACACACACACACACACACACACACACACACACACTCCCTCACATTCCCCTACACTTCCCCACACCCTCCCTCCTCCACACTCCCTCACCCTATCACCCTACTCCCCCCACAACCCCCCCCCCTTCTCCTTCCCACACTCCCTTACTCTCACACTTTCCCTCCCCATCTCCCCACACACTCCCCGCACATCCTTCTCCCCCACATACCTTACCTCCCCCTCCCCTCTCCCAGCACCCCATCCGAAGCGCCCCTCTCTAACCCCCCTCCTCCTCCCCAGCACCCCATCCGAAGCGCCCCTCTCTAACCCCCCTCCTCCCCCACCCTCCCCCAGCACCCCATCCGAAGCGCCCCTCTCTAACCCCCCTCCCCCCCCCTCCCCCAGCACCCCATCCGAAGCGCCCCTCTCTAACCCCCCTCCCCCACCCCTCCCCCAGCACCCCGAAGCGCCCCTCTCTAACCCCCCCTCCTCCCCCCTCCCCCAGCACCCGAAGTGCCCCTCTCTAACCCCCTCCTCCCCCACCCCTCCCCCAGCACCCGAAGCGCCCCTCTCTAACCCCCGTCTCCTCCTCCTCCTCCTCAGGGCGACTACATATGGATCGAGCCAGTGTCCCGGCGGGAGTTCGACGTGGCCATCGGCGCCCGGGTCGTGAGCGCCGAGGGCCGCCGCATTCAGGTGCAGGACGACGACGGGAATGTAAGTCAGGTCGTGGGTCGTGGTTCCGGTGGTTAGGTTAAGTTTCGTTAACTTTTTTTTCTGTTTGTTTTTATTTGATTTGTCATTCTAGTTGGAGGAATGCGTTTATTATGGGATATTTTCTGTTCTTTTTTTTCCCCCATTTGCGGGCGTTTTTAGTGCTTGTTACACATATTCAGTTATTTCAGATTATTAGTATTTTTGGTAATGTCAATTTTTTATGTTTCAACATTTGACAAGTTTTTTTAACCAGCCCTAACCATTTTTTCAACTGTTTTCAGCTTATTTCAGCCATTTTCAGATGACACTTCACTTTACCTTTTTTCTAACACTACTAAATTATTAACACCAAAGCCCCTTCATCCCAACACGAACGATTTTATCTCCACCCAACTTATTATCATTATCATCAGGACATTCCCCATTACCAACGCTACCCCCCCCCCCCGCCACCGTCATCGGAAAGCAGGAACAGTGACTCACTCCCGATTACTTCTGTTATTTTTAATCATTATCATCATGTCATCATTATAAGCGCCTGTCCCTCCCACCACCCCCACCCCCCCTCTCCCCCAATACGAGCGTCACTTCCGATCACCATATTTTAGCGTCATTATCATGATTATTTTACCTCTTCCCTTATTCCATTAGGGTGGATACGCCGACTCCCCATTGACATTAATGATTTGTCCGTTTTCCTGAAATCAGTTTACTAGTTGGGTCCAAATTTATTATTAAATCCTCCTCGAGTCTAGCAGTGCCCTCACAACATAGATTATCTTCGTAAAGTTATCTCCATTATATAATTTTTATCAACACTGTAAATCGTTATCACTAAACCATACTCATTTCCACAAGCAGGAATTATTTTCTTTCGAACAGTTTCATGTCTGCTTTTATCAGCCATTTGCTTATTTCGTTGTATTAGTTTCATCAAAATCCTCCTTCTCACACCCACCGTAAGGAAATCACTAATCCCAGTATCGCCATATCACAATCTTCAGTCCTAACTCTTACCCCACCAAGAACAGTGACAGTAAGAATGAACCAAAGTTGTATACTGCTGTGTTGTCCTTAACCTCCCTCCTCCACCGGTTGCAATAACCACTAATACCTCTTTCCCATTCGCCCCCCACAAGATGTAATGAGCACTTAAATCATTATATCTTCAGAAAAATATTATTACTATTACGGCTACCATTCTGACTCATTACATGAACAATAAATACTACCACATTGCCATCACTAACCCCTCCCTCCCTCCCCTCTAGGAACAATAATTCCCACACGCATTACCACCACTAACTATACCGTCCCCTACCACAATCGTTAGAGCCACAACCATCACCCGAACCTCCTACCTGGAACAATGACTCGCAGGACCACAACGCAACTACAGTTATCATCCGGACTCTCATGAACAACTTCAACTACCACAGCACAGCCACCGCAAACCCCTTGTCCTACCCCATGGGGTAGCTCCCCATGTGGTGTCCACCACAGTCAGTGTCATCAGGACAGTAACTTGAGGAACAACAACTTCAGCTACCCCCCCCCCCCGCTTCCCCCATCAGGAACAACAACTACAACTACCACAACGTAACCACCGTTGCCTCCCCTCCCCTCCCACCAGGAACAACCACAGCGGCCACTAACCTCCCCTTCCCCCACCAGGAGCAATGGCTGACCCCGGAGCGGCGCATCAAGGCCATGCACCCGACGTCGGTGCAGGGCGTCGAGGACATGATCAGCCTGGGGGACCTCCACGAAGCCGGCATCCTCAGGAACCTCCTTATTCGATACAATGAGAATCTTATTTATGTAAGTGAGGGTAGGCTGGGAGGTAGGAAGGAGGTGGATGCGGGTGGGGAGTGGGTGGGTGTGGGGGGAGAGAGGATTGTGAGAGAGTAGGTGGTGGGTAGTGAGTGGGTGTGGGTGAAAGAGGAGTTGTGAGGGAGTGGGTGGGGAGTGGATGGGAGGGAAGCTGTGAGGGAGTAGGTGGGTGTAAGTGAGAGGCCTAGGAATGAGTGGGAAGTGGGTGTGAGGGAGTGGGTGAGTGTGGTTTGGTATGAGGGTACATGTGTCTGGGGTATGAGGAGGTTGGGTAGGAGTGGATGTGAGGGTTTTAGGAAAGGGTGAAGGAGTAAAAGAGTGGAATGGGGTTGGGTTTGAGTTGAGGAGAAAATGAGAAAGTGAGAATGATTGAGGGTAAAGAGATAGTTATGGTAAATGATGGGCTGGGAGTGAAGGGAAAACGAAGGGAAAATAGTGAGCTAGGAGTGAGGGGAGAATGGAGATAAACGTTATTATGTGTGAGGGGAAATGAAGGTAAATGGTGGGTGGACAGAAAGGGATAAAAGGTTAAGAGTTAATGTGTAGATGTGTAGATGAGGGACGAACAGGCTGTAGGTATAAGAGGGGGAAAAGGGAGAGGGGTGTAAATAGATTCATTAAAGCAAATGTGTGATTTGTTTTTTGTCCGATTCTTTACCATTCGTGTTTCATTTTATTAGATATTATAATGACTATTTCAATTACAAAATATTATTATAAAAGCAATAATGATAATGATAATAATAATAATAATTGATAATAATTGAAAAAGTAATACTGATAATGATACTAATAATGACTGAAGTAAATGATAAGTAATAATGATAAAGATAGGGATAATAATGTTGATGATGAGGATCACGATGGTAACAATAATCCTCACAATGCTAAACCCCCTCCGTCCGCAGACCTACACGGGCTCCATCCTGGTGGCCGTGAACCCATACCAGATCCTCCCCATCTACACGGTGGACCAAATCAAGCTGTACCGAGGCAAGAAGATCGGCGAACTCCCTCCACACATCTTCGCCATCGGGGACAGCTGCTACAACAACATGAGGCGGTTCAAGCAGGACCAGTGTATTGTTATCAGGTAGGTGTCGTGTGTGTTTGGGGGAGGGAGGGTGAAGGAAGGGGGTGGGAGGGGAGGGAAGGGGGAGAGTGGGGAGGTGGGAAGGAAAGGAGAGAGGGAGGGAAGGAAGGGAGCCTAAAAGAAGGGAGATAATAAAGAAGGAAGGAAGGACGGGGGAAGGGTGGAAGAGGGTAAAGAAAGGGGAGGGATAGGGATAGACAAATAGAAGACAGTAAAATTCATAATGAGAGAATGACAAAGACGGAAAAAACAGACCGAAAGAAAGACAGACATAAAGACCAAACCCATCTGCACGATTTAGACCAACACGTCAACACCGGCGTTCGTCTAAAGCCAAGACCCCGCGCGTTTTTATAAGCCTGCATGCACTTATCCACTTCAGGTGTCAGATAGACGCCGACCGCAGATAGACATCATGCTCTCCTGCAAACAACACTGCTATCAGATAGATAAGATAACAAAGTCTAATCGAGATATGATGTAATTCTGTTATCAGCGATTGTGCCGCAATCCTGGGATTAGAAGTTAGAAGAAGGCTGGACAAATAATTAGCCAGAAGTCAACTTAGAAGGAATGTGGGTCATAGACAGTGATAAGTTGATAGGTAAATAGATGGGGAGGGAAATCTGTAAATAGATTGATAAGAGGATGCATGGATAGGATACGTAGGCAAAATGTAGATATATAGGAAGATACTGTAAAGGTAGAAATTGATATATAAATATAAAAAAATATTTAAATATAAATAAAGTGATATATATATATATATATATATATATATATATATATATATATATATATATATATATATTCATGTATGTATGAATGCATATATGTATATATAGAATAAATATGCATGAATAGTTATATAGCTACACAGATAAATAAATGGAAAAGAAATTGTTAAAGACAGACCGACAGACAGATTGAATAGCATCCATAAATAAATGATGATATTAATAATAACTCTACCTCTTCTTTCCTCCCCCCCCCCCCACTCCTACCCACAACCCCACATCCCCTCCCATCCCCCCATTTCCCACCCACACCCCCACCCACCCCAACCCACTCCAACCCATCCCTACACCCCACCCACCCCAACCCACCCCTACACCCCACCCACACTTCCCCCCCAATTCCACCCCCACCCCCACAGCGGAGAATCGGGAGCCGGCAAGACGGAGAGCACGAAACTAATCCTGCAGTACCTGGCAGCCATTTCCGGAAAGCATTCGTGGATCGAACAGCAGATCCTGGAGGCCAATCCTATTCTCGAAGGTGAGTGGATAGGAAAGCGTGATGATGGCGGGAGGAGGGAGGGAGTGAGGGATGGCGGCGGGGAGGGAAGAAGGGAGAGAGGGATGGGTGGAGGGAAAGAGGAGGAAGATGGGAAGTAAGAGATAAAGGAAGGAGATGGAGGGATAAGGGAGAGATTGAGTGATGAAGGATGGAAAAAAAGGGAGAGAATGAACGATGAAAAATGGAAGAGGGGAGAAAACGAGGGATGAAAGGTTGAAGGAAGGGAAGGGAGGGAGAAGGTAAATGAGAGGTGGAAGAAGGGAGAGAATAAATGAAGAGGGGAAAGAGAGGGATGGAGTAAAGGATGAGAAGTGGCAGAAAGAGATGAAAGACAAAAGAAAGGAAGGAGTGAAAATTGAATGTAGGAAGAAATGAGGGAATAAGTGAAAGATGGAAGAAAAGAGAGAATAAAGGACGAAGCGAGAAAGGGAGCGAGCGATAGGAGGTGACAGAAGGGAGAGGAATGAATGGTGAACGGGGAAAAAATAAGAATGAATGATGAAAAGCAGAAGAGAGAAAGTGAATGATAAAAGAAGGAAGAATGGAGAGAGTGGGTGACGAAAGATGGAAGAAGGAAGATAATGAAGAGGACGAATGATGAAGCTGGGGAGAACTGAGAGAAGGGATAGATAGCTAATCCTATCCTGGATGGCGTAGAAATAGGATAAGTTGACGAAACACGCAAGAATGGAGAGAAGAAAGAGAATTAACGATGATGCTAGGAACAAAGGAATAAATGACCAAAAACTGAATGAGATAGACAAGGAGCAAAAAAATATATGATATTATTATAAGAATGATATTAATGAATCGAATAACACCTTTTGAAAATAAAGCAAATAAAAAGAATAAATTTACGATAGACGATGCACAGAAAAACATTCATCATAGATACATCGAAGTAACAATAAAAATAGTATTAAAATCATGACCTAAGTATAAGGTATACAAGGTGTTTGGTAACAGTGTCACATTAATTCTGCTGACAGTGTAGCCAATTCTTGCCTTTTGACTGATTATTTGGCGTGAAATACCACACGAATTGATTAATATTGATAATATTGATTAATATTGATTATAATATTGATTAATTATTTTCTAACAAATAAAAATGTCACTGTAGTTTAGATGAAACAAAAAAAAAATTGTTTGGTATGTAACTAAACGTGTGGATTAATTAGACAAAATGAACAGATATGTGAATAATTTTTACTAAAAATTGTGTGAAGATGTATTGTTACTTAAAAAGATAGTAATAATGCTGTGTGATTCGGGGCCTGCTTTCGGTTTGGTTCACGCATGATTAGATCGATTACATTTGGTATTAAAGTTTGATTGCTGGCAGACAGACCTTCATTTCCTCCCTCTCTCTCTCTTCTCTCTCTCTTCTCTCTCTCTCTCTCTCTCCTCTCTCTCTTCTCTCTCTCTCCCTCCCTCGTCTTCTCTCTCTCCTCTTGTCTTTTCCCTCTCCCTCTCCCTTTTCCTCTTTCCTCTCCTCTCTCTCTTTTTTTTTTTTTCTCTCCTCCCTCTCTCCCCCCCCCCCCCCCCCCCCTGCCTCCCCCTCTCTCTCTTCTCTCTTCCTATCAGATAGATAAGATAACAAAGTCTAATCGAGATATGATGTAATTCTGTTATCAGCGATTGTGCCGCAATCCTGGGATTAGAATGTTAGAAGAAGGCTGACAATAATTAGCCAGAGTCAACTTAGAAGGAATGTGGTCAAGACAGTGATAAGTTGATAGGTAATAGATGGGAGGAAATCTGTAAATAGATTGATAAGAGGATGCATGGATAGGATACGTAGGCAAAATGTAGATATATAGGAAGATACTGTAAAGGTAGAAATTGATATATAAATATAAAAAAATATTTAAATATAAATAAAGTGATATATATATATATATATATATATATATATATAATATATATTATATATATATATTCATGTATGTATGAATGCATATATGTATATATAGAATAAATATGCATGAATAGTTATATAGCTACACAGATAAATGAAAATTGGAAAAGATAATGTTAAAAATGACCGAAGAAATTAACTCACCTCTTATTATCCATCTAAAACCCACACTCTCCCTCCTCATTTCCCCCCCACCCACCCACCCCCCTAACCCCCTACACCCACCCATCCCCCCCATCCCCACCCTATTTCCCACCCACACCCCACCATCCACACTCCCACCCACACCCAACCCACCCCACCACCCAACCCACCTCACCCCGACACCCACCCACCCCAACCCACCCCTACACTCATCCCTACACCCCATCCCTACACCCCCCACCCCAACCCATTCCTTACACCCCATTCCCTACACCCCCACCCACCCCAACCCAACGCCACTAATCCCACCCACCATTTCCCCACCAATTCACCCCATCCAGCCCCACACGGGAGAATCGGGAGCGGCAAGACGGGAGAGACGGAAACTAATCCTGAGCGAAGTACGGCAGCCATTTGCGGAAAGATATCGGGGATGAAAGAGAGGACTGGATGGCGGAATCCTATTCGCGGAGGTGAGGATTAGGAAAGCGTGATGATGGCGGGAGGAGGGAGGGAGTGAGGGATGGCGGCGGGGAGGGAAGAAGGGAGAGAGGGATGGGTGGAGGGAAAGAGGAGGAAGATGGGAAGTAAGAGATAAAGGAAGGAGATGGAGGGATAAGGGAGAGATTGAGTGATGAAGGATGGAAAAAAGGGAGAGAATGAACGATGAAAAATGGAAGAGGGGAGAAAACGAGGGATGAAAGGTTGAAGGAAGGGAGGGAGAAGGTGATGAGAGGTGGAAGAAGGGAGAGAATAAATGATGAAGAGTGAAAGAGAGGGATGGAGTGAGAGATGAGAAGTGGCAGAAAGAGATGAAAGATAAAAGAAAGGAAGGAGTGAAAATTGATTGTAGGAAGAAATGAGGGAATAAGTGAAAGATGGAAGAAAAGAGAGAATAAAGGACGAAGCAAGAAAGGGAGCGAGCGATAGGAGGTGACAGAAGGGAGAGGAATGAATGGTGAACGGGGAAAAAAATAAAGAATGAATGATGAAAAGCAGAAGAGAGAAAGTGAATGATAAAAGAAGGAAGAATGGAGAGAGTGGGTGACGAAAGATGTAAGAAGGGAGATAATGAAGAGGACGAATGATGAAGCTGGGGAGAACTGAGAGAAGGGATAGATAGCTAATCCTATCCTGGATGGCGTAGAAATAGGATAAGTTGACGAAACACGCAAGAATGGAGAGAAGAAAGAGAATTAACGATGATGCTAGGAACAAAGGAATAAATGACCAAGAACCTGAAATGAGATGAGAAAAGGAGCAAAAAAATATATGATAATTATTATAAAGAATGATATTAATGAATCGAATAACACCTTTTGAAAATAAAGCAAATAAAAAGATAAATTTACGATAGACGATGCACAGAAAAACATTCATCATAGATACATCGAAGTAACAATAAAAATAGTATTAAAATCATGACCTAAGTATAAGGTATACAAGGTATTTGGTAACAGTGTCACATTAATTCTGCTGACAGTGTAGCCAGTTCTTGCCTTTTGACTGATTATTTGGCGTGAAATACCACACCAATTGATTAATATTGATAATATTGATTAATATTGATTAATTATTTTCTAACAAATAAAAATGTCACTGTAGTTTAGATGAAACAAAAAAAAAATTTTCTGGTATGTAACTAAACGTGTGGATTAATTAGACAAAATGAACAGATATGTGAATAATTTTTACTAAAAATTGTGTGAAGATGTATTGTTACTTAAAAAGATAGTAATAATGCTGTGTGATTCGGGGCCTGCTTTCGGTTTGGTTCACGCGATGATTAGATTCCAGATTACAGTTTGGTATTAAAGTTTGATTGCTGGCAGAACAGAACCTTCATTTCCTCCCTCTCTCTCTCTCTCTCTCTCTCTCTCTCTCTCTCTCTCTCTCTCTCTCTCTCTCTCTCTCTCTCTCTCCCTCTCTCTCTCTCTCTCTCTCTCTCTCTCTCTCTCTCTCTCTCTCTCTCTCTCTCTCTCTCTCTCTCTCTCTCTCTCTCTCTCTGAATCTACCGATCTACGCATCTATCTATCTCTCCATATAGCCATCTATGTATCAGTCTATCTAATTATCTGTGTAACTATATCTGTCTATCTTCGAGTCAGTCAGTCATTATGATATTGCATTTCTTTCTAAGAATTTTCGTGAAGATAACAGATAAGCGGCGCCGAGGTAACCTTGCGTTTCACCTGTTCTTTCTTTTATTTCTTGGCGTTATTTCGTGAGATTCGTGTTTGTTTTAACAGTTTTTGATTTCGGATTTTTTTTCCGAAGATTCAGTCCTCTAGCTTCGTTAGTTTTAGTTTGTGATCATTTTACGGTTTTTCTCTTTTTCTAAATGGATATGTACATATAATATACGTATATACTGCACATCTCTCTTTCTCTTTCTTTCTTGCTTAGTTACTTTCTCTCTCTCTCTCTCTCTCTCCCTCTCTCTCTCTCTCCCTCTCTCCTCTCTCTCTCTCTCTCTCTCTCTCTCTCTCTCTCTCTCTCTCTCTCTCTCTCTCTCTCTCTCTCTCTCTCTCTCTCTCTCTCTCTCTCTCTCTCTCCCTTCTCTCTCGCCCTTTCCTTTATTCCACGAACGAATTCCTTGATCTCCATCCCCCCCCCCCCCAGCCTTCGGCAACGCCAAGACCATCCGCAACGACAACTCGTCCCGCTTCGGCAAGTACATCGACATCCACTTCACGAAGGACGGCGTGATCGAGGGCGCCTCCATCGAGCAGTACCTCCTGGAGAAGTCGCGGCTGGTGTCGCAGGGCACGGACGAGAGGAACTACCACATCTTCTACTGCATGCTGGCCGGGATGACGCGGGAGGAGAAGCAGAAGCTGGAGCTCGGGGACGCCTCGCAGTACAAGTATCTGACGGGGGTGAGTGAAGGGGCAGGAGGAGGGAAGGGGTTGGGGGGAAGGGTTAGGGGGACGGGGAAGGGAGGGAGAGGGAGACGGGAGGGGAGGGGAAGAGAGAGGAGGGGAGGAGAGAGGAGGGGGAGGAGGAGAAAGAGGAGGAGGAGGAGAAGAAGAAGGAGGAGGAGGAGGAGGAGTGGAGGGGAGGGGATGGAAAGGGATAGGGAAGGGGTAGGGAGGAGGGAGGGAGGAGGGAGAGAGGAGGGAGCAGAGCAGAGGAGGGAGGGAGGGAGCAGTTAGAGTAAGGGAAGGACAAAGAACATGTCCAGAATGATCAGACGGGAAAGAATCATGTGTATGTCACTCTACTCACACTACATCGACCTTCCCAACACCCACGAACAGACACACCCACAGGCAGATACAGCCCACCAACCCCTCCATCAACCCATCCACTTAATCCCCCCTCCCCCCCAGGGCGGCAGCATCACGTGCGAGGGCCGCGACGACGCCCGCGAGTTCGCCGACATCCGCTCCGCCATGAAGGTCCTCATGTTCAGCGACTCCGAGGTGTGGGAGATCACCAAGGTCCTCGCCGCCATCCTGCACATGGGCAACGTCAAGTTCAAGGGCAAGGTCATAGGTAAGGTCTTGAGGGTCGTGGGGGTCGCAGGGTCGGCTGTGCAAGGGCCGGAGCTAAGGTCACGAGAGTAGGAGATGAACGCATTAACAAGGATATAGTTTTGCAAGGAATAACAACAGCTGGTAATAAGATATGAAATGCTACTTTTCACGGCAAACCCCCGCATGCCTCTATGAAAGAATAAGTAAAATATGTAATAAAGTAAAAACATAAATACAGATCATAATAGAGATACAAATGTATATATATAACAAGAGCCACACTTATAATAATAAAGACCACAACACTGGTGACCGCAGTAGCGACGGCAATAACCCCACGCCCTTTGCAGACAACCTGGACGCCTCCGAGATCCCCGACACGACGTCGCTGGTCCGCGTGGCGCGCTTCCTCGGCCTCGACCCGCGCGCCATGAAGGAGGCCCCACCAGGACCATCTTCGCGCAGGGAGAGACCGTGGTACGTGGCCACGGCTGCGGGAAAGAAACATATACCGTCGTTTCGTTTTTTTTTTTTTTTTTTCTTCTTCTTTTTCATTTTATTTCTTCTTATTTTCTCTTTTTCTTGTCTTTTCTTTTTTTTCTTTTTCTTTTCTTTTCTTTTCTTTTCTTTTCTTTTCTTTTCTTTCTTTTCTTTCTTCTTCTTTTTGTTCTTCTTCTTCTTCTTCTTCTTCTTTTATAAACTTTGTCACTTTTGTTTGGCTTTGGAAGAGGGAATGTCTTGTTGCAAACTAGGTACATATTTCCGCCAAAGTATATAGAGTATGATCTTGATAAACGAAATTAATTACCAAACAGCTGCTCATTTAAAACCATACAAGTGATATTTTCAAATTAAAGAAAGAAAGAAGAAATCGACTCCTTTGCCCTCCTTGACAAAGCCAGGCAAAACCTCCTTTTAGACATATAAGATGAAATCCCAATAAACGAAACACCCGTCACGAACCCCCTGCCGCAGGTGTCGCACCTGAGCCACAGCCAGGCCACGGACGTCCGCGACGCGTTCGTGAAGGGCATCTACGGCCGCCTCTTCATCTGGATCGTGTCCAAGGTGAACGCGGCCATCTACAAGAAGGCCGCCTCCTACAGGACGTCCATTGGCGTCCTCGATATCTTCGGTTTCGAGAACTTCAAGTCCAATAGGTAATAAAGGGGTCATGTGCGTGTGGTTTGTCATATCATTACACACACACACACACACACACACACACACACACACACACACACACACACACACACACACACACACACACACACACACACACACACACACACACACACACACACACACACACACACACACATGTATGTATGTATGTGTGTGTATGAACATTCTTATGTACGTACGCCTGTAGACACTATGGTAATAGTTTTGCAATAGCAAAGTTAAAAGTAAATGTTATAACGATAAAAATGTTATAATGAAAATTATAATAGGATCTGTTCCTTTCAAAAAAGGAAATAAAATAGATAAATAACAGAACCCCCTCCCACCTTACACACCTACAAACCCACCCATCTATCACCAAAAACTGCCAATTCTCATACTGACCTCTTCCCCCCCACCCCCCCCACCCCTCCGCCCTTGCAGCTTCGAACAGTTCTGCATCAACTACGCGAACGAGAACCTGCAGCAGTTCTTCGTGCAGCACATCTTCAAGCTGGAACAGGAGGAATACAACGCGGAAAACATCAACTGGCAACACATTGAGTTCGTGGACAACCAGGACACGCTCGACCTCATTGCCATCAAGCAGCTCAATATCATGGCTCTGGTGGACGAGGAGTCGAAGTTCCCCAAGGTAAGGGAAGGGAAGAGAGGGATAGAGATGGAGATAAATGAGGAGATAGGTGGGATAGATATGAATGAATGTGGAGATAGGTGGCTCAGTGCCATGGCTCTGGTGGACGAGGAGTCGAAGTTCCCGAAGGTAATGGGAAAGAAAGGAAGGAATAAATGGAGAGATGGAGAGATAAGTGTGTGAATAAATGAGATAAGTGAGATAGGGTGATAGAATGAATAGATATCCATAATTACATATTCATTATTCAGAGTAAGCACGTAGGTGCATTGGTTAAAAGATGGATAGAAATGAAGTTTGGTTTTGTCTTCAGTTTGTGTGTAATTGTATGATTTAGGCTTGAATAATTATTATCGCTTGATTTGTTATCATCGCTTGATTTGTCATTTCCAAAAAATAACAATCTGTCGTGCGTTTCATGTGTACTAATGTCGAGTTTTTATTTTCAAAACGTCTTTGAGCCTTATACCGAAAACAATGTTCAATACTTTACAATACTGAATCCAGTTAATCTAAAGACCTCTTCCTCTTTCCCTTCTCTTCCCTCCATCGTTTTCCTTTACTTCCGCTTTTCCTCTTTTGCTTTTCCCTTCCTTCTCTTCCCCTCTCTTCTTACTCCCATCCCCTTGTCTTCTCTCCATTTTTTTCTCTTCCCTTTCACTTCTCCTGCCCTTCCCCCCTTCTTCTCCGCCCCTTCCCCCCTTCTTCTCCGCCCCCTCCCCCCTTCTTCTCCGCCCGCTCCCCTCCCCCCGCAGGGCACAGACCAAACCATGCTCCAGAAACTGCACAAGCAGCACTCGCACCACAAGCAGTACCTCAAGCCCAAGTCCGATCTCAACGCCTCCTTCGGCATCAACCACTTCGCCGGCGTCGTCTTCTACGATACGAGAGGTGAGAGGGCAGAGAGGGAAGGGGAGGAGAGGGAAGAGGGAAAAGGCAGGAGAGGGAAGACGGGAGGGGGGGGGAGGGAAGAGGGAAAAGGGGGGAGAGGGAAGTGGGAAGAGAGGGAGGAAAGGGAGTAGGAAGGAGGTGAGAGTGAAGAGAAAGGAGGAGAGGGAGAGGGAAGGGGGGAGGGATAGGGAGAGGGAGGAAATGGAAGGAGCAGAGAGAAAAGATGAAGAACGAGGTGAGGGGAGGAGATGCGAGGGAGGAATGGGACGGGGGCGAGGGGAGGAAGTGGAAGGGAAGGGAGTGAGAGGGAAGGAAGCGAGAGGGAAGAGAGAGAGGAAGTGAGACAAGCCACAGAAATATTCGAGTTCCACACGAATGAAAACTGACGCCGACCTTTTTTTTCCCCAAAGGCTTCCTGGACAAAAACCGAGACACATTCAGTGCTGACCTTCTGCAGCTGATTCATCACACAAGCAACAAGTTCTTGCAACATCTCTTCGTGGAGGACATCGGTAAGTGCATCATTTATAAGCATCATTTTGTTGTTGTTGTTTATTGGCGACTTTGTTGCTATATTGCTATGTTGTTAAAATAATGTAGTTCTCGAATGTGTTTTTGATAAAGATTTATCCACAATAGAATATATTTATATATGACTTTCATGTGCATTGTTTATTCACTAAATCTTTTGTATATATACAATAAACCAGTCTTGACTAAAAAAAAATATACTTGAACACCATTAACGTTTCGCATAGCATTTATGTAAAAAGAAGAAGAAAAGGAGAAAAAACATATTACATACAAACCCAAAAACGAAAATTTCCTCCCCAAAGAAAACACAACTAAGAATCAACCCAAATCCAAAATCTGCAATAACCATGATTATAATAAGCCCCAAACCTTCAAAAATATTTACGTTCATCTATTTTAACACCATCCCCCCCCCCCCCCTTCAGGCATGGGCTCCGAGACCCGCAAGCGAGCGCCCACACTGTCAGCCCAGTTCAAAAAGTCCTTGGATTCGCTGATGAAGACGCTGCTCTCGTGTCAGCCCTTCTTCATCAGGTGCATTAAGCCCAACGAATTCAAGAAGCCCATGGTGAGTCGACGGGATGGCGGGTGGGCGGGAATGACGGACGGGTGGGCGGGTGGGCGGGAATGACGGACGGGTGGGCGGGTTGGGAGGGATACAGAGGAAGGGAGTGTGTGTGAATGCGTGGGGGAGGGAGAGAGGGAAGAGATGAGAGAGGAGAGAGAGAGAGAGAAAGAAAAGAGGAGAGAGAGAGGAGAGAGAGAGGAGAGGGGAGAGAGAGAGAGAGGAGAGGAGGAGAGAGAGGAGAGAGAGGAGGAGAGAGAGAGAGAGGGAGAGAGAGAGGGAGGAGGGTGTGAGTGAGAGAGGGAGGGAGAGAGAGAGAGAGAGAGAGAGAGAGAGAGAGAGAGGAGAGAGAAGAGAGAGAGGAGAGAGAGAGAGAGAGAGAGAGACGGGAGAGATAGAGAGAGAGAGAAAGAGAGAGACAGACAGACAGACAGACAGACAGATAGATAGTAAGTGTACGAGAAAAAGAGAGACAGAGCTTCAATCAGGACCTGCTATCACCCCCCTTTCCCCGCAGCTGTTCGACCGCGAGCTGTGCTGCCGCCAGCTGCGTTACTCGGGCATGATGGAGACCATCCGGATCCGAAGGGCCGGCTACCCGATCCGGCACACGTTCAGGGAGTTCGTGGAGAGATACCGGTTCCTCATTACCGGATGCCCGCCCGCGCACAAGGTGGGAAATGAGGGGAATGAGAGAGAGACGTGGAGGGAGGTGGTGACTCCTCATTTTGCACGCATACATTGCAAAAGGAAGTTTTTTGAGATGGCAGTCAAACTTATTCTGTGAATATTTTTTTTTTCTGTCAACACGGTAGTCGTCCATTCATGCTAATTATTCAGTAATCTGAATCATTTGTTACCTAATACACTGCAATCATGGAAAGCAGGATGAGAGAAGCAGATATAAAAAATGTATATATGTGTGTATATATATTAGTAGTAGTAGTATAAGGACCATAATCTCCAGTAATCATCATCAGCCTCTGTCCCCATCTGTCTCATCTTCCCAGGTCGACTGCCGCGCCGCCACCTCCAAGATCTGCCAGCAGGTGTTGGGCAGGGCGGACTACCAGCTGGGGCACACGAAGGTCTTCCTCAAGGACGCCCACGACCTGTTCCTCGAGCAGGAGAGGGATCGAGTCCTCACCAAGAAGATTACTATCCTACAGCGCTGCGTCAGGGGGTGGTACTACAGGAGGAGGTAAGGATGAGGCAGGGGAGAGGCAGGGAGAAGGAGAGGGAAGGGGAAAAGGAGGGAGGGGAGAGGGAGAGGGAGGGAAGGAAATCGGGAGAGAGAGAAGAGAGAGAGAGAGAGAGAGAGAGAGAGAGAGAGAGAGAGAGAGAGAGAGAGAGAGAGAGAGAGAGAGAGAGAGAGAGAGAGAGAGAGAGAAATGAAAGAAAAAGAAAGAGAACAAGATCGAGCGAGAGCACGAAAACAATAATAACCCCCCACCATAACCCCCCTCTCATTTCCCCCTCTCTTCCCCCAGATTCCAGAAGATGCGCGAGAGTGCCATCATCATCCAGAAGCACTACCGCACGTTCGCGCAGAAACGCCGCTACCAGCACATGCGCGTCGGGTACATGCGGCTGCAGGCGCTCATCCGCTCCCGGGTCGTGTCGCACCGCTTCAGGCACCTCAGAGGGCACATCGTGTCGTTGCAGGTCAGTGGGCGGGGGGGGAAGGGTTGCCAGCTGGTGTGTGGGCGGGAGGGAAGGGCGGGCCAGCTGGTGTGTGGGCGGGAGGGAAGGGCGGGATTCATGCGTGTTTTAGGGAGTTGGTTTTGTGGATGACAAGTAAGGGGGGTACAGTGTTTGGATATATTTATGCACCAAGAGATATATTTGGCCACACACATACGCCCTAGCACACAAAATATACTGTTCCTCCAGGCCCGATGCCGCGGCTACCTGGTGCGCCGCGAGTTCCACCGCAAGCTGTGGGCCGTCACGAAAATCCAGGCGCAAGTCCGCGGCCTCATCGCGCGCAGGCAGTACCGCAAGCTCAAACTCCGCGTGGAAGCCGCCCGTCTCAAAGAGGAGGAGGAGAGAGCCCTGAGGAAGCAGATGGACAAGAGGAAAGCCAAGGAGATCGCCGAGAAGAAGTACAAGGTCGGATCTCGTGTGGACTTTTTTCTGCTTTTTGAATGTTGTGTCTTTGGCGCAAAGAGACAGCGCTCACCCTGATGGGATGCGCGCTGTATTCGAGACATTTTAATATCTGTTACGTATTTTCTTTATCATGTTTTTTCGATTCAAATCTTTACAACATTCGCTAATTTTGAACATGCCAATCTCACACACGCCGAAGGAGACCTGTAACTAACCACCTCTTTTTCTTTCTCTTCTTCTCCTCCCTCTTTCTGGCCGCAGGAGCGAATGCTGGAGATGGAGCTGGCCGAGGAGCAGAGAGACCGAGAGGAGCGCGAGATGATGGACCGGAAGCGAGCGCAGCTGCGGGAGGCCGAGAGGCAGCGGGACGAGCCGGTGGACGACTCGAAGCTGGTGGAGCAGATGTTCGACTTCCTGCCCGACTCGGCCTCGGAGGCGCAGGCCCCCCCGGCGGCCTTCAAGGTGCTCCTCGCCCTTTCGCCTTCTCTCTCCGGGGATGGGTTGGGATGTAAAGCCATCTTATTGTCCATTTTTATGTCATTTGTTCACTTCATTTTAATCGCTCGGCGACAAATAATTAAGTTAACAATTCCCATTAAATTCATTAAGCTAAAAATCCCTCCCACCAAAAAGCACCCAATATATATTCTACCTTCGTTATCTTCACAGTCCCCGCCCCTTCCCCTAACGACGCACCCAGTTCTTCCCCGGCTTCCCTGACCACCCCTCCCCGTCCCTCCCGCAGGACCTCCCGGCGGCCGGCAAGGGCACGGTGTCCGGCGACGACATCATCACGGCCATCCCTCGCCCCTCGGGAGACCAGGACGAGGACCTGTCGGAGTACAAGTTCCAGAAGTACGCCGCCACCTACTTCCAGGGCAACGTCAACCACCAGTACTCGCGCAAGCAGCTGAAGCAGCCGCTCCTGCAGTTGCAGACGCAGGGTGACCAGCTGGTGAGGCGGCAGGGTTTTTGGGGCGGACGTTTCTTGGAGAAAGATTTTTATGAATATAGTTTTCCCTTTTGGTGTGAATTTCTTAAAGGTATTTTATTTTATTTACAGATTTATAAGCTATTTTTATAATTGGGAGGAATTTGATATCAACTTAGATCAGCTGAGGGACATTTGATGTACAATTGGGTTGCTTTCTTGTCAGAGTACAATGTGTGTGTGTGTGTGCGTGCGTGCGTGCGTGTGTGCGTGCGTGCGTACGTGCGTGCGTGCGCGTTTATCAGTGTATCCGTATCTAACTCCCCCTCCCCCCCCAGGCCGCCCTCGCCCTCTGGATCACCATCCTGCGGTTCATGGGCGACATGGCGGAGCCCAAGTACCACATGATGGACCGCGACAACACGTCCGTCATGTCCAAGGTGTCGGCGACGCTCGGCAGGAACTTCATCAAGAGCAAGGAGTTCCAGGAGGCGCAGCTCATGGGCATGGATCCAGTGAGTCATGTGCGGACTTGGGTTTTTTGTTCGTGTTCAGATTAAGCACAGAAAGGCCTCTGTGTATATGCTTATATTATGTGTATAAGTTTATATATATATATATATATATATATATATATATATATATATATATATATATATATATATATATATATATATATATGTATATATATTGTTGCATGTTTGTACTTCAGCATGTTCCATTTTTACTTACCATGTGAATAATAATCCTGTTAACACATCCGTCTTTTTTAGGACTATAAATATCCCATCCACTTGCTTCAGTTGCAGATAAATCCCGCTCTAATATATTAATCAAACACAAAACACTGCAGTGGAATTACTATTAGGACTGGAATGTTGATCGGTTTTATTTATTTTCTTTTTTTTCGTGTATGGCCTAATTAACCAGGGACTAATTAACACTAAGTTCCGGGGAAATGATCGAAAGTGTGGCAAGTTATGATGACGATAATTGTGATCCTTTTTGGTGGCTGTAGTGATATGTTGCTACTGTTTGATACTGTTAATAATAACAGTAGAATTGATGATAAAAATTTTGTGTTAATGGTATAAAAGAAAGATTATAATATCCATAATAACGATAACAATAATGATACTAATATCAGTAATGACAATGACAATATCGACAATACTGCCGTTACTAATGATAATAACCATGTTAATAACAATAATACCGCAATCAATAACTATGCCTGCATTAAAACTACCCAATTAAGAACTTTAACGACCGCTAAGCTCATCCACGCTCAGTCCCTCCCTGCTAATTAACCCCCAACCCCTGGCCTTCGCCCCCAAAACCTCCCTTTAACACCCCTTCCGAAATACAAGCCTTCAGCCCACCACAGCCCCCGACCGCACTGCAGTTGATCCCAACCCTCTCCTCCTCCTTTTCCTCCTCCTCCTCCTCCTCCTCCTTTTCCTCCTCCTCCTCCTCTTCCTCCTCCTCCTCCTTTTCCTCCTCCTCCTCCTCCTCCTCCTCCTCCTCCCCTCCTCCTCCTCCTCCTCCTCCTCCTCTCCTCTCCTTCTCCTTCTCCTTAGCTTCAACCCCATCACAAAAAATATCCCCAATCGCCTCCCTCCTTTCTCCCCTACAAAAAATAACCTTGCGCCCCCCCCCCCCCCAGCCCACTCTTGGCCCCATTAACCCGTCCCCCGCCGCCCCCCGCCCCCCGCCCTCCGCAAGGCCCGCCGGCGTCGGTCCCACAGCCTTTGCCTAAACTCACACAGGTCCTGTACATGTCACAGAAGAACCGCAGCATCCGCCACAAGCTGGTCTCGCTCACCCTCAAGAGGAAGAACAAGCTCGGGGACGACGTGAGGCGGAGGCTGCAGGAGGACGAGTACACGGCCGAGAGCTACTCCTCGTGGCTGGACTCGAGGCCGACCTCCAACCTCGAGAAGCTGCACTTCATCATCGGCCACGGCATCCTCAGGGCCGAGCTCAGGTGCGTCACTTTATTTCCTTCTTTCCTCTGCTTCTTCCGCTTCTGACTTCTTCTTTTTTTTTTGCTGCGTCTTCTTCTTCGTCTTTTACTTCTGCTCCTTCTACTTATTATTCTCCTCCTCTTCTTTCTTTTTCGTTTTCTTCCTCTTCTTCCTAGATTTTTCTCCATATTAGGATTGCTTGCGTTATGATTATTTTTTCATCAGTTTTTCAAGATTTTTCATTTTCTTTTACGTGCAACTTTATTTTATTTTATTTGTTTATTTTTTTATTCCTGCTTCATCTCCTTCATTTTTACTTTTTTATATACATGTATTTATATCATGCTGCTATAGTTCATTACCGCGGACGTAGAGAAGATGCCTCCTCCACATTCGTCAAAGTGGCTTCAGCATTTCGTTCTGCGATAGGAAACCTTTGTTGCAATTACATATTTCTGATTAATACTGAATTACACATTTCTATTTGATACTGAACTCCAGCGACATATTTCGCGTTCATTCACACTCGTATCTCCTGTACTTCCGTCCCAGTGGATTCAAATTCATGTTTTTAGATATTACACCTTAGTCAGAATTTCATATTTCTCATTATCACTGAACGCTAACTACACATTTTGGATTGAGGATTACTCATTCCCACTCGCATCTCCCTCACATCAACATTCGCGTTCTTCGATATGAGTCAGAATTACATATTTCTAATATTCATTGACTGCCAACTACACGTTTTGCATTCACCCCGCCCTCCTGTCCTCCCGCCAGAGACGAGATCTACTGCCAGATCTGCAAACAGCTGAGCAACAATCCTTCTAAATCCTCCCACGCCCGAGGATGGATCCTGCTGTCCCTGTGCGTGGGATGCTTCGCGCCCTCCGAGGACTTCGTCAAGTACCTGCTGTCGTTCATCCGCGAGGGCCCCCCCGGCTACGCCCCCTACTGCGAGGAGAGACTCAAGAGGACCTTCGCCAACGGCACCAGGAACCAGCCGCCCAGCTGGCTCGAGCTGCAGGTGCGCGCCGGGGCTGGACTGAAGGGCCTTCTCGGGCGCTTCTGATGTTGCTGTGTTTTAGTGCTTTATATGTATATATTTTCTAAGATTCTCTCTCTCTCTCTCTGCCTATCCATCACACACACACACACACACACACACACACACACACACACACACACACACACACACACACACACACACACACACACACACCTACACACGTACATACAAATATGTATGTACCTATCTCACCCCTCTCTCTCTATCCATCCA
Source organism: Penaeus monodon (assembly GCF_015228065.2). Classification (NCBI taxonomy): domain Eukaryota; kingdom Metazoa; phylum Arthropoda; class Malacostraca; order Decapoda; family Penaeidae; genus Penaeus; species Penaeus monodon. The sequence goes on from NC_051403.1 coordinate 28,818,409, forward strand.
TCCATCTCTAACGCCATGATTTCCTCGCGCCCCCCTCCCGCAGGCGACCAAGTCCAAGAAGCCCCTGATGCTGCCCATCACCTTCATGGACGGCAACACCAAGACGCTGTACGCCGACTCGGCCACCACGGCGCGCGAGCTCTGCAACCAGCTGTCGGACAAGATCTCGCTCAGGGACCAGTTCGGCTTCTCGCTCTACATCGCGCTCTTCGATAAGGTAGGCTGGAGTGTGTGTGTGTGTGTGTGTGTGTGTGTGTGTGTGTGTGTGTGTGTGTGTGTGTGTGTGTGATTTAGATATGCACACTTGTGTGTTTATAAGTATACGGGATCATCATACTTCATACTTCAACTGTTTTCCTGAGAGGGAGATCACTCATACAAACCTGCATTTCACAAGACCAGCCCATACCTGCTTTCCTCAGTTCCGTTCGCGTGCCGTATTTCCCATTCCTCATCACCATCATACCCATAACTCATACCTTTAAAAGCTCGTCCATTTCGCCATCGCCACCGTCTTCACCATCGCCCCTAACCCCCCTCCCCCTCCTCCTGCAGGTGTCGTCCCTGGGCAGCGGCGGTGACCACGTGATGGACGCCATCAGCCAGTGCGAGCAGTACGCGAAGGAGCAGGGCGCGCAGGAGAGGAACGCCCCCTGGAGGCTCTTCTTCAGGAAGGAGATCTTCGCCCCATGGCACGACCCCACCGAGGACCCCGTCGCCACCAACCTCATCTACCAGCAGGTGAGCAGCTCCTTTCGAACGTCCTTGGCAGGAGTAAAAGCGTTTCATTTGAATATCTTCTGCGAGATAATGGGATTATTATTCTGATATCATTACAGTATGGGTGATTGATTGATAGAATCATACATTTGAATTTGTTTTTTTACACTGGAATTATAACTTTGCCCAAAATGAACAATCACGAAATAAGCAACGCCAAACCGTGGAACAACTCACAACCATGTCCCCCCCTCCCCCCTCCCCACAGGTGGTCCGCGGCGTGAAGTTCGGCGAGTACCGCTGCGACAAGGACGAGGACCTGGCCATGATCGCGGCGCAGCAGTACTACATCGAGAGCGGCAACGACCTCAACACCGACCGCCTCTTCAACAACCTGCCCAGCTACATCCCGGACTACTGCGTCTCCTCGGGCGACAAGGCCATCGACCGCTGGGCCGGCCTCGTCGTCGCCGCCTTCAGGAAGAGCTACTACGTCAAGGAGCGCGTCCAGCCCCTCAGGGTCAAGGAGGACGTCGTGAGCTACGCCAAGTTCAAGTGGCCGCTGCTCTTCTCCAGGTTCTACGAGGCCTTCAGGTGAGTCCCTGGGGGTTAGGAACGCGGGGAGTGGACGGAGGCCGAGAAGAAACGAAGAAGGGAGGAGGGATGGAAAGATAAGAGAGGAGGAGGGAAGAGAGGGAAAGCAGGGGTAGCAGTAGGGGGAAAGAAGCAGAAGGGCGGAAGGACAGAGTTGAAGAAGAAGGATGGTTATAACCCGGCCTCGGTGAAGAAAGGGATCGAAGAAAAGGGAGAGAGCGAGGAGAGGTAAAGGAGGGAAGAAGACAGTAGCTTATGAGTTGGTGAGGAACCGGATAGACGAAGAAGAAAGGGATGAAAAGGAGGAGGGGGAGTGGGAGGAAAAGGAGGGTAGTAAGGGGAGGTTAGAGGTGAGAGATAGCAAGAGAAGGGGACACGTAGGAGATTGAAAGAAGAGAAAGAAGAGGTAGAAAGAAAAGGTAGTGGTGAAGAAGGGGAGGGGGAGGAGAAAGGGGAAATAGCTGAGGGAGTGAGTGAGAAAAGAGATGCATATGGTCGTGAATCACAGCCACGGGAGTCGGCCAAAACCACTTATAACTTGCGGGTTGCCATGAATACCTCACTCATTCCTCGTCTTAGAACTATCACAACAGCAATAGACCAAACCATCAGTAAAAAAGTCACTCATTGTTCTTCTAAAAAAAAAAATAAATAAAATAAACAAATAAATCCATCCTCTTTTCGAAACAAACAACGTCTATGAAAGTCACTCATTCTTCTTCTCAAACCGAATAAATGAATATATAAAATGAGATTAAGAAAGCCTCACTCCACCCCCTGGAAGACCCCTAACCCCCCCCCTTCTCCCCCACAGATACTCCGGCCCCAACCTGCCCAAGAACGACGTGATCATCGCCGTGAACTGGACGGGCGTGTACGTGGTGGACGACCAGGAGCAGGTCCTCCTCGAGCTCTCCTTCCCCGAGATCACCACCGTCTCCTGCAGCAAGACGCAGAAGGTGTACACGCAGACGTTCACGCTGTCCACCGTCCGGGGCGAGGAGTTCACGTTCCAGTCGCCCAACAGCGAGGACATCCGGGACCTCGTCGTGTACTTCCTCGAGGGCCTGAAGAAGAGGTCCAAGTTCGTCATCGCGCTGCAGGACTACAAGGCGCCGGGTGAGACGCGGCCTCCGTGACTCCTCTTCGCTTGGGGATCACTCGTTCTCGTTTTAGGGTTGTTTATTGATTTGTTTAGGTATTTATTATTATTATTGTTATTATTATTATTATTATTATTATTATTATTATTATTATTATTATTATTATTATTATTATTATTATTATTATAATTGTTATTATTATATATTTTTATATTTATTTTGTTTTGTTTTGTTTTGTTTTAAGTAGCGATTCGTTTTTTTTTTTATTTATCCTCTTTCCTTCTCAGGGCCGAAATATTGCCCTCTGAATAACCAATTGAATAATCATTAAAGTCAACCGACTATGCAGTAAACAAAACAAAACAAAAAACATTACAAACACAAAAATGTTTTAATAAAAATCAACGAAGTTTCTAAATGAAATTACTAATGAAATCTCACCTCCCTCCCTCCCTCCCCCCCTCCTGCAGGCGAGAACTCCTCCTTCCTGACGTTCAGCAAGGGCGACCTGATCCTGCTGGAGGAGGACTCGTCCGGGGAGACCGTGATGAACGCGGGCTGGTGCGTGGGGCGCTGCGAGCGGACGGCCGAGCGCGGCGACTTCCCGGCCGAGACGGTCTACGTGCTGCCCGCCGTCACCAAACCGCCGCTGGACATCCTGGTGCGGGTTCTCTCTTGTCGCTTTCTGTCTCTCTTTCTTTCTCTTTTAGTTTCGTTCTTTTCTTTTTTTCTTTCTTTCGTTCTTTCTTTTCTTTTTTTTTTTTATGTTTTTTTTCGTTCTTTTTTTTTTTCTTTTCTTCGTTTTTTTTTTCTTTTCTTTTCTTTTTTATATATTTTTTTTTTTCGTTTTTTTCTTTTTTTTTTCTTTTCGTTCTTTTTTCTTTTCTTTCTTTTTTAGTTTTTTTTCGTTCTTTTCTTTCTTTCTTTTTTATTTCGTTCTTTATTTATTTATTTCGTTCTTTCTTTTTTCTTTTGTTGGTTCTTTATTTATTTCGTTCGTTCGTTTTTAGTTTATTATTTCTTCCTATCTATTCTTTCTTTCCTTTTTCTTTCGTTCTTTCTTTCCTTTCCCTTTTCTTTCGTTCTTTCTTTCTTTGTGGGATTTTTTTGGATTTGTTTGTTATTCGGATTTTCTTCTCGGGGGGACTATTTTATTGTCACGGGATTGATTCCTTTTTTTTAAGGGTGGCTGTAGTACGGAGGTTATTATTAGTTGACTTTTATTTCAATGATTTCTTGATTTTTTTTCTTGCGTGTTTCTCTTCTGTGTTCTAGGTAATCAAATAGAACGATGGATTGGTACAGAATATATAATTTGTTTTATTTATTTTATTTATTTATTTATTTTATTTATTTATTTACTTATTTTTTTTATTTATTTTTATTTATTTATTTTATTTATTTTTTTGAGCCTCCTATTCTAAATGCACTAACCCTCTCCCCTCTCTGCCCCAGGCTCTGTTCACCGCCGAGGGAGCGGAGCACGGCCGGAAACTGTTCACTCCGCAGGTGAACGGCTCGGACACCCACGAGAAGCCACACACGCTGGAGGAGTACGCGCTGGACCACTTCAGGTATGGTGGAGGGGCTCGGGGATGAGGCTGGGTTGTCGGCGGTGCGTTTTCTGAGTAATTTCTGTTATTATCCGTTATTGTTTGATACTGATAGATTGATAGATAGACGTAAAGAGGTTGCCACGTAGATGCGGATATAAAACCGTTTTGTTTTTTCTAAACAGACCGCCACCGAAACGTACTGTATCGCGCGCCATCACGCTAACGTCTGCGCGGCGGCCGTCGAGCGAGTGCCTGTGGAAGTACTCGCGCGACCCCATCAAGCAGCCTCTGCTCAAGAAGCTGCTGCACAAGGAGGAGCTCGCTCAAGAGGCCGTCTACGCCTTCAACGCTATCCTCAAGTACATGGGCGACCTCCCCTCCAGGAGGAACCGCCAGGGCAACGACCTCACCGACCAGATCTTCGACGGCCCGCTCAAGCATGTGAGTTCGACCGGCAGCAGGGTCCGCGGGGCTTTGAAGGCCGCGGAAGGGTTCAGGGAAGGTCCTAAAACGTACTAGGAGAGTCCAGTAGGTCCTGAACGGGCGCTATAGACTTCTAGAATGTACTTACGAGGTTTTAGACGAATGCTAATTGATTGTAGGATATCCTTGAGGTGATGAGTTCTACGAGTTTTAAAACATTTCAGGAGCTAGGATGTTTTTTTTTCTTTCTTTCTTTTTGTTTTTCTTATCTTGCAGGTTGCAAGAATTTCTTAGCAGAAATGAGAAGACCAAGATGCTATTTTAAAAAGTCATAAGAGTTTCTAGGATGAAGTTTAAAAAAAAAGACAAAATGACAACTATTCTACTGATGATTTTTTCGCATGTTCCACAAATCACCACAAAGCGTTTTCTCGCCGCCCACCACAGGAGATCCTGCGAGACGAGATCTACTGCCAAGTGATGAAACAGCTGACAGACAACAGGAACAGAATCAGCGAGGAGCGAGGATGGGAGCTCATGTGGCTGGCGACGGGGCTCTTCGCGTGCTCGCAGAACCTCATCAAGGTTTGCATTTTATTCTGTGAATTCCGTTTGTCAGTTTATTTATTAATTTTTTTCTTTGTTATTGTTGTTATTTTGGGGGAGAGTCGGGGGTCATTGGTTTTGCGGGAAGTTTGCATGTAGGTGCGTTCGAGTTGGAGAGGCAAAGAGGAAGCTAAAGTGGAATGTGTGTATACGTATGCATTTTGGATATCATTCATATAAGAGAAATAAGAATATCAAAGTAAAATCTAAATAATTAGTCATTTCTCGGACGCTCAGCAACCACCTAACCAAACCACACGTAGTACAAGACCAGCATCCTCTCTTTTCTTTCTCCTCTGATTCCCACCACTTTCATCAGCCTTCCTTCACTCTCCTCTTTGTATCCCTACCAGGAGCTGACCCAGTTCTTGCGGACGCGACGCCATCCCATCGCCCAGGACTCCCTCCACCGGCTGCAGAAGACGCTGAAGCAGGGGCAGAGGAAGTACCCGCCGCACCAGGTGGAGGTCGAGGCCATCCATCACAAGACCACGCAGATCTTCCATAAGGTGAGACGTTTGTTGGTTTAGTTTCGTAACGTTTATTAACTTTCTTTGATGTGGATATTTTAGACTTCTCTATGTTTTTCGAGCATTTATTTCCCGTTTTAGCCCGAAATTACTCGTATCAGACCAGGACTAAAGATTAATTCGAATTCTCATCGCCTCCCTCCACTTCCCTCGTTTCTCCTGTCTCCCCTCTTCCGCCTTTCATTTCCACCTCCGTCTTCCCCCACCGTCCCTTGTTTCCCTTTTCCTTCATCCTTTCTCTACTTGCCTCGTATCTCCCTCTCCCCGACCGCGCCCACTCCCTTCTCACCCTATTCTCCCTCTCTCTTTCTCTCTCTCCCTCCTTCCACTTTCCATCTCCCCCATCCCCTTCCCCCCCCCTCTTCCCCCGCAGGTCTACTTCCCCGACGACACTGACGAGGCCTTCGAGGTGGACTCCTCGACGCGCGCCAAGGACTTCTGCGCCTCCATCGCCCACCGCCTCAACCTCAAGAGCTCCGAAGGCTTCTCGCTCTTCGTCAAGATCGCCGACAAGGTGATCTCCGTGCCCGAGGGAGACTTCTTCTTCGACTTCGTGCGCCACCTCACCGACTGGATCAAGAAGGCGCGGCCCTCCAGGGACGGTGAGGGACCCTTTTATTCCCTTTTGATCTCTTGTTTTCTCGCTCAGGGACGTTCAGAGCCATTGTTATTTTTTAAAAAATACTCCAGGATTTTCTTTTTTCTAGGAAGTTTACATTTTCTGTCTCTTCTTCTTTTTCATGGACGATCCGCTCTCTCCTCCCGCAGGCACGACGCCGCACTTCACGTACCAGGTGTTCTTCATGAAGAAGCTGTGGACGAACACGGTGCCCGGGAAGGACCGCAACGCCGACATCATCTTCCACTTCCACCAGGAGCTTCCCAAACTCCTTAGAGGCAAGTTATTGTTTTTTTTTTAATCATATTTGTTTTTCTGTGTCGGTATCTGATTGTTAATCACATTTTCTTTCTCTGGAACTTCTCTTCACTCAATATCTCAATATTTTTCCATTTATTTATCGACTCGTTCATTAATCATTCATTAACCATTCATTTACTTGTTTATTCATTCATCCTTTTCTCACCAGGTTATCACAGATGCACGAAGGACGAAGCGGCCCGACTCGCGGCGCTTGTCTACCGAGTGCGCTTCGGCGAGAGCAAGCAGGAACTCGCCCACATCCCGTAAGACTTCCTTTATTTATTCTCGTGTTATTCGTGTTCATATTTGCAACGATATTATTGTTAACGTTTTTATTTTTGTTATTTAGTGAAGCCTAGTTTCGCTGGGGGGGAATAATTATTATATTTTCTGTATTTAAGAGTGGGGGTAGCGATTAGTTTTTGTCATCATCGTTATTATTGTCACCAATACTGTTACCATCTCACCGCAGAACAATGCTGAGGGACCTGATTCCCGCCGACCTGGCCAAAGCCCAGAGCACCAACGAGTGGAAGCGCGTCATCGTACAGCATTACAACAATGACGCAGGTACAGGGGCGGCTGAGTGCCTGTTCCAGGGGCTCCGTTTTTGTTACTTGCTGAATCTTTATTCCTTTTAGACTTAATTGGTTTTATGGTGGTTATCGATTGTAAGTTTATGATTTATGAAAATTATACGTTGTATTTATTTGTGCGTTATATTAAATGGGTTGGTTCCAACAGTCGTTTAGTTTTACATATTGCGATAAGTAGGTGATTCATTTTTTTGGTGGATTTTTAAATATTGGTCCAAACTCACCATCCCCCTCCCCCTCCGCCCCATCGACCATCTCCCCAACGTCCCCCTAAACCTCACTAACCCCCCGCCCCCTCTCCCTCCACGCCCCCAGGCATGAGCCCCGAGGAAGCCAAGATCGCGTTCCTGAAGGTGATCTACCGCTGGCCCACCTTCGGCTCGGCCTTCTTCGAGGTCAAGCAGACGACGGACCCCAACTACCCCGAGCACCTCCTCATCGCCATCAACAAGCAGGGCGTCTCGCTCATACATCCTGTTTCGAAGGTGGGGGTTTTACTGTTTTTTTTTTTTTTTTTTTTTTTTTTTTTTTTTTTTTTTTAGGGTTTGTCATGATTTTTTTTTTTGGTGGTGGTGGTGTATTAGGTTGTTTTTCTTTATTATTGCAGGTTGGGCATTCAAGTTGATTAATGGTTAATGGTTGTAACAAATGGTTATAAATGTGCCAGACGTCAAAGGTCATATAACACTATGGTAGAGTATTGTGGTGAAATAGGTAAAAATGAGTTAACTAGTAGAATAAGTGGACAGAAGAAGGGATGAAGAAGAGAAGGAAGAGGAAAGGAGGAGGAGAAAAGACGTTGCAAAATTAGTTGATGCGAGGCCTGAGGTTCAAGGCAGGGGTGGGCCTCAGCCTCCGTCTCCTAGTTGATTTTGCCTTTTAAGGGAAAGTGTGAAAGGAGGAGATGAATTGAAAACTCACATAGGTAGACAGAGATGGAATAAAATAATAATAATAATAATAATAATAATAATAATAATAATAATAATAATAATGATAATAATGATAATAATAAAAATAATAATAAAGGTAGTAAGGTTCTCTCCCCTTTACAAGTTATCCACATTCTGAAAGCAGATGCTCCTTGTACATGCCTTCACCCCCGCCCTCCGTGTCCCCCGCAGGAAATCCTCGTGACCAACCCGTTCACCAGAATCAGCAACTGGTCCTCGGGCAACACGTACTTCCACATGACCATCGGCAACCTGGTGCGGGGCTCCAAGCTGCTGTGCGAGACCTCCCTAGGCTACAAGATGGACGACCTACTGACGTCATACATCTCCCTTATGTTGACCAATATGAATAAACAAAAGACTCTCAGGCTCAAATAGGACATGGGGAGAGTTAGGATAATTAATTATTAGGGTTGATGTTAATTTTTTTTTTTTTTTCAAAGAAAAATATGAATACCTTTTAAATTGTACGAAAGTTGATATTTTTTATTTCAATTTATCCCTGTAGCAATTAACCAAGAAAAGAAGTATTATTGGGTTTGGTCATATATGCATACATGCATTGTGTTTATATATGCACACCCATAGGCATACATACTTGTATAAGAAAACTTGATTTTCTACTTTCAAAAAAAGGCTTCCAGATTTTAAAGTCTAGTGAAAAAACTTTATTCCTGCCATTACACTTTTCTCTTGTGCAATGTACAACTTTTCTTCCACATTTAGTATGCAAAATTCGAATAAAGGTATTTTTTAGAAAATGCAGCAGTGGTAGTATTTGCAAATAAAAATACTTAGTGTCTGATAAGAAAAAATACCACACGTTTTAACCTGTATACTATTGTGATCTTTTATTGTGAAATTGTTAACACTATTTTTCTGTATCTATAGAGGATGGGAGGTCTTGATCTATTTTTTTTCTGCTCCGTAAGTAAAAGTCTAAATCTTTCATAAAGATAAAATACAATGCAGTTTGCTCAGAAACAGATTAGGAAATAGATTCTCCAAAGGCATATTAAGAATATTTGGCAATACCTCTCTTGCGAAAAGTGATTATGTACTGTTTCTGCTTGACTATCTGCTCTCCCCAAGTAGCTTTAATTTCTTTGAATTATTACATCACACACACACACACACACACACACACACACACACACACACACACACACACACACACACACACACACACACACACATATATATATATATATATATATATATATATATATATATATATATATACATATACTATATAATAATATATATATATATATATATATATATATATATATATATATATATATATATATATGTATGTATGTATGTATGTATGTATGTATGTATGTATGTATTAAAGAATGTCACTCACTCGAAGGATTGTGCTAAAAAATCATAAGGTACTTGTAACAAACAAGACTAAAAAAAATATATATGTATTAGGTAATCGTTTCCCTATTAGTACTCGTAAGCAGATTTAGTCACTGAGAGCTGGACTGAGAGAGAGAGAGACTTGGCTCACACAAATGAGGTTTTTCAAATCATAAATTTCTGATTGTTCTTTAGGTAACATTTAAGGTTTATTTTTATTTGCTAAGTAAATATATATATAACATATACATATATAAATATGGTTAGCTATATATTATAGTTTATTCTGATCAAAGGCACAATTAAGCATTTTAGATTTTTTCTTGTTTGTAGCCTAATAAAATGTATTGATTTCCAACATGGGTATATTATTTTTTTTCTTTTTTTTCATATCAAACTATTATCTTTGTTATAATTGTACACTGGAAATTTTACAATTCCAATTTGGCAAAGATGGTTTTTGTAACGAGTTTACAGATTCCTGGTGTTATTTATGAATGCTGTACATACTGTTTATTGGTTTTATATATTAAGGCAATTCTTCTCTTCCAATAGAATAATCAATGCAGATGAAGTTCCATTTACGTTTATTTTTTTCCTGGACGTTCTATTGTTTTATATCATGTCTGTCTACAAACTGAACTGTTTAATTCTATGGAGGATATATAGATATCACGTTCTGTGTATTCTTTTCCTTTTGTAGAAGTGTTAGATTTTTTTTGTTAGTTGGATTATTATTTGACGAAGTTTGTGCATGCATTTCATTTTTGTTTATTTCTGTTTCTTTTCCTTTCAGTCTTTCTTCTTTTCTTTTTTTATTTCATCATGTGGTATTCGGATTCATATCCCATTTGATTTCACTACTTCAGTTTCATTCTGTCATTATAAATGATGGACTTGATTTATTCATAGTCTAAATAAAAAGGCATGCAATTTAGTTCGTTTTTTTGTTTTTTCCCTTTTCATTTCTTAATTTTAGCTTGAATAGAAAGATCTAAGCTGTAAGTACAGTTCATGATTAATGTGAAAGGTTACAAGGATTACTCACTATTTGTAACCCTGTTATACTGGGAGATGGTTAATGGTTAAAAGCAAAACAAATGTGCTAGACATCTAAGGTCATGTAGCATTATAGGAAGGTACAGTAAAGGGTAGTGAAGGGCGGGTGAGTTAGTAGTTAGATGCTATACGTCAACTTTCTAGATTAATATTGAAAAGGTTAAAGATGGGTAAAGGAGTTGATGAGTGAATGGGTTAAGGTAGGGTTAGGTAAGGGGGATTAGATCAAGCGAAGGATATGTATGCGTCTGAGAAAGGAGAACAGGTTATCAAAGCAGAAAATGTGAGATTCTGTAAGAATGTCTGATAGGTTGGGAGGTCAGTGAAGGGAGGGTAGGTGGGGGAAAGCAGAGGTACAGGCTGCATCAAAGCGTGGACAGGACAACAGAATTTGTGGAACTGAAAGAGAGACATTCCATAGGGAACATAGGGGCGGATCAGAACGTGACATCATATAGGGATGTATTTGACGGGTGTGGCGAATAAGTAAGCGGGCAAGAGCCATCTCCCAACATCTGTTCCGATGATGTGGAGCTGACTAGGAGATTGATAGTTTTACATTATGTAATTTATTTGTGCGATTGCTGTCGGTTATACAGGAAAGTCTTACAGTGGGGGTAATAATCCGCGGCTGGAATACGTGAGAAACCTAGTTGGTGGACATAGCGGCGTAGCGTGCTAGAGTATCTGCCTGTTCATGGATCTTACAGACAAGGGAGTTAATGAGTTAAAGGAGTCAGTAAAAATAGTGAAAGAGGAAGAAAGGAGTGCATACAGTTCTGTAGTAAGGACACTGGATTCAGGAGGGAGGGGTTATTTGAAAGTGCGGTTTGGGAAGGTTACTGCAAAACCAACACCGGAGGTGTATTTGGAGCCATCACTGTAAACATAAATACTAGAGGAATGATTGGAGACATGGTCAAGGAAATGGGTGAGAAGGACAGCGGGGGGATATCTGATTTTGGTGAGTCAGGGAAAACACAGGAGCAAATAAGGGGGCGAGTTATCAGCCATGGAGAGACAGAATGGAAGAAAACGGAAGAGCTCGAGATGGGGATAAGGGGAATGGGAGAAGAAGGTAGGTAAACATGGAGAAGAAGCAAAGGTAGGAAGCAGGGGTCGTGGGGATAGTTAGTTTGGTGAGGGAAAGTTAGTGGAATCGAGCATAGCATCTGGGAGAGAAAAGGGTATGACGTCGAGAGAGAGATGGCATGCCTGATTCACTGAATAGGCTCTCAACTGGAGAGGAGCGGAAGGCGGATAGGCCTAAGCTAAGACCGCTGTTGTGGATTGTATCAAGATGAGCAAGGAGGGAGGCAGAGGAGTAGATATGGCATCCATAATCGAGAGTGGAGAGGATCAAGGTAACATGAAGATGGAGGGGGTTTTGCAATCAGAGCCCCAGGATATATGGGACAGAGTTTGTAAGATTCGGAAGCAGTGGCAAGCTTTTTCTTTAATGTAAAATATATGGTCTCGCTGGGACAATTTGGTGTCATAAATAACGCCAAGGAATTTGCCAGAAGAACGGTATTGGAGTGGAGCGCCATATAGGAAGAATGGAGGTTGGGGACCTACACATGTGCGAGAGAAAAGGATGGAGAAAGATTTGGAGGTAGAAAGGTGGAAGTCATGGTTAGTGGCCTAAGAAGATACTGCGGATATTGCAGAATTGGCGGAGATTTGGTATGGATGTGCCATAGTCGAAGATGGTCAAATCATCAACATATAGTGATGATCGAGCTCCTGGTGGTAAAACTGAGACAATGTTATTACGGCAAGAAGGAATAAAGTGGTGCTGAGCACACTGCCTTGTGGGACGCCTTCGAACTGAGGAAAGGATAATAAAGTGGAAGAGGCAATTTTGACCTGGAAAGTGCGTTTGGAGAGGAAAGACTTTATAAAGGCATCCATGTTTCCGCGTATGCCTAGATAGGACAATTGTTGGAGAATAAGGCACCGCCTTGTAGCATCATATGGCTAATATGGATTCATGGCGTGCAAATACAGATGTAGTATATGTCCCGAAATAAGCTGTACTTCGGGCACGGCGGAAACCAAACTGGGAAGGAGAGAGAAGATTGTAGATTCAAGATACCACATTAAGTGGAAGTTAACCATTCGCTCCAGTAGTTTGCACAAGCAGTTGGTTAGAGCGATGGGGCGGTAATCTTGAGAGAGGGTATCCGATTTATTGGGTTTCAAGAAAGGGAGGGTAAGAGCTTCACGCCAATGAGAAGAAAAAATTTCCTGACGTCCATATGTGGTTGAAAATAGTTAATAGGAGGGATAGAGAAGATGGAAGGTGTCGGAGCATACGGTAGTGAATACCGTCAGGGCCTTCATGAGTGTAGCGTTGAGTTCAGAGGAAGAAAAGGGAGCATTATAGGACTTAGCAGAGGATAGGGTGAAGATGATGGGGGTGCGTTTCCTTGATGATCTTCATGGAAGAAAATTGTGGAGAAAGGTGAGGACCACTACTGACCTGGATGAAATAGTCACTTAGTCCATTAACGACTTGGAGAGGATCAGAGATGAGAGTATCTCGAGTATGGAGAGGTTGGATGGGGGATGTTTGACAGGGGAGCTGGATGGGGGGGATGGATCCGGCGTCAAACAGGTGAAATGGATGTAAATGTAATTGAGGAAACATAATTTCTCCAGCTATTTGTTTTATTGTTCCGGGTTGTACGACGAAGACAGGCGGATGCTCTTCTAAAGGAGATAAGGGCTTATAGTTGATTAGGGGTGCCTCGTTTATAGCGGTAACTGTTTCAGGGTGCACGTTTTAAGCGAAGCGCTTTGGTGCAATCAGAATTCCACCATGGAACACATTTGGAGGTATAAGGTCTTGAGGTTCGAGGAATGGCTGTATAGGCAGCCCTTAGGACTGTAGTTGTGAAACGTTGTATCATAACTAAAATGGACAAAAAGGGGGATGGAGAGGTAGGAATAATAGAGAGTGAAGTGAGAGTACGCCAGTCGGCTCTATCAAAGCACCAGCATGGAAGGAAGTGGTACATATGAAGTAGGAAAGTGGTCACTGTACGGAGTGTGGTCTAGAACTGACCAATGGAAATCTAAATGGAGAGAAGGGGAGCATAGAGAGAAGCCAATGCATGAAAAAAGACTGCGTGCGCATGTCAAAGTGTGTGGTACGATCTGAATTAAGAATAATGTCAGTTGTGGAGGAAGCGTTCTAGGGATTGGCCACCGGAGGTGGTGATAGAATCATCCCAAAGAGTGTGGCGGCAGTTAAAATCACCAACTACGAGGAAAGGTGGCTGGAGTTGGAAAACTAGATTTTCAAAGACAACAAAGTCAACAAGGTGGGAAGGGGAAGCAGTAGACTGAAATAACTTCGCCAACAGCAAAGAAAGATGCGAATAACTGTGCACGGGACAGTGGTCTGAATGGGAGGTATGACATAAGGTGTTTTTTGATGAATAAGTATAGGCGAGACATAAAGGGATTGTGAAGAAGAGACAAAATGGTAGTTGGTATAGGAGGATTTGTAAGAAAAGTCTCTTGGAGGCAGATAATGGATGGATTATATGAAGAAAGGATATGACGGATAAATAGAGAGAATGATTACCTAAAAAAGGTAACACCGGCACTCTCCGTGGAAAGGAACTGGGGACCCTACCACGTACTCACTCCAAGAGCATCACAACATGAAAACTACAATTAAGTATCATGCTGTGACCACGGCGGCTCAAACATGAACCTACCGTAAAAAAAGAAATAATAATAAATAAATAAAAAATAAAATAATAATAATAATAAGAAGAAGAAGAAGAAGAAGAAGCCTGTGAGAACGGAAACCGCGAACATTCCAATGTAGGAGAGCCATACTTTAGTTGATCTATGTGTGATAACGGTTACAGTGCGTGTTGGAGAATTTGAAAGGAAAGGAGCTAGATAAGGAATGAGAGGGGGGAGGTGGTGTTGTATCAGGAGGGGTATCAGGAGGTAAAGAATCTAGGGAAGGGCATAGTTGTGACATAAGGGATTCACATGTATATCCAGGAGCGAGTAGAAGGGACAGAGGCGATGGAGGGAGTGTTAATGTGGGTAGAGCTGTAGCTGGGGGGATGGGCTGTGTTGGGAGGGAGTAGGAAGAAGGGCTGTAGGGGGAATATGAGTAGGAGGAGGATGGATATCGGCAGTCACTTTGAGTGTGGAGGGAGCGGGATTGTGGAATTTGAGGGTGGATAAGGGGTTTCGGTGTCAATTTGGGACTCGAGTAAATAGTTTTGAATATCTTCAAGAGTTTCTGTAAAGGAGTTGGTTGGAGAGTTTTGTGAGACAAAGGTTTTCTTATGAGGGGGGAGGGAGACTGGTGTCTTCTCCTACCACCTCCACCTTTGTAAGTGGAGGTGTGGTAGGTGTGGAACGTTTAGTCTGTCTGCAGCGGGTAGTGGGGGGGGGAGGAGTTAGGGCTGCAGTAGAGAATGGAGTGTCTGAAATTAGAATGGCAAAGGAATTTGACTGAGGAAGGTAGGAGGTAGAAGTGGGGAAGTAAGATGTAGGAGGAATAGGTATAGGGGAGGGTGGAGGAACATCTTGGAAGGGAAGGAGGGGCAGAGCGAACATTACTGGAGTAGAGAGTAAGAGAAAAACATCGTCGACGTGCTTCCTGTCTGGCTTCACGCAGAATCAGACCAGTCTGAATCTGAGAGTTGCCACCTCAGACTCAAATTTGTAGGTGGGGAAGCCCCTATAAAAATATTATGGGGGCCGCCACGGTTGGCAAATGTGCGTGACTGTGCAGAACAGTTTGATCGAGTATGACCAGGTTGGGCACATAGAGGGCATCGGGCTGTGGAACGGCTGTGTTTGGCAGGATGTCCTAAACGCCAACAATTTTGGCACTGACGGGGAAGCGGTTGATATGGTCGGACAGAGGGATTCTCCACCAATGTAAACTTTAGAGGGAAGGTCATGTCTACGGAAAGTAATTCTGGCAATGTTTGTGGGGTTCTTACGATGACCTTTAGGACGAACGGAGTAGCAATGTACTGATATCACATCATAGTCCGTGAGGCAGGCGAGTAGGTCTTCCCCGCAATCTGACCAATTGTTGTTATAGACAGGGCAGTTTGCTAGGGACTGAGACACAGTTCCGGTGCAAGTACTGAGGGTTGGATGAGGTTCTGCAGGAATGGGGCTGCCAAGAGAGATCAGAGTTGATAATGCTATAGCTTGGTTTTCAGATGTAACTGTGACGAGACGAGAACGATCGGGTTGGCTACAGAAAGAAACTTTGCCTACTAGTTCTTGGAGACATTGCTGGAAGAGAAGAGTGTTGTCACTATAAGGAGCTTGACGGGGGGGGATCATGAAAAATCGGCCCCATTTGGCTAAGCTAAATAGAGCGTTGAAGATATATGTAGAGATGGAGGTGGTAGAAGGATGGGGACTTGTGGAAGAGGGAGTAGTGCTGAGGGAAGTATTATTACGGAGAGGTGGACAATAAGGCTATAAAGTAGTAATAAGGGAGGATGGGGTGATTAATGAGGAAGGTTGTGGGGGTAGAGGTGATGAAGTTGAAAATATTGGGAGAGCAGGAAAGTTTCGTGGAGACTGAGAGTTGATTGGGTGAATAATGTATTAGTAGGCATTGAGGAGGGAGTTGTCGTTGCAGTGTTCAGAATTATGGTCAAAGGGGAGCCTGGGGTCGGGGAACCGGAAGATTTTGAGTGGCTGGGGCTATTTGATGAAGGGGCAAGCCTCACTGCCCTAACATGTATAAAATCTTCATTATTGGCCATGGTAAGCCTAGAGTATGTTGGGTAGAGAAACAGTCCACCCCTCAGGGTCCCCTTGAGGGATAAGAGCTAGACAACTAAAACAGACCAATACCATGCCCATGGCTCCCTCGGGCCGTTCAGGACTGGCAGAAAGTCAGCCTTTCATCCTCTCACCATAGGAAGTGGACAGTAGAAGGGGTTGGAGATGGGACGGAAACGAAAAAGCAGGAGGGGAAAAAAGTACAAAATTAGTAATTCGAGGACTGAGGCCCAAGGCAGGGGAGATCCCTGCACTGGTCCCAGTCCTCCCCTCTTAAAGCCCCCCACGACAACAACGGGCAAGGGATGGGGGGGGGATCCAAGGCAGGTGAGATCCCTACATGGGGCCTCAGCTTCGTCTTCTAAGCCCCCCCCCCCTTCACGGCAACAACGAGCAAGTGGTTGAGGGGGAAGGGAATGTTTGATTCATGGCATTGTTTTAACTTCTATGAAGAGTTGTGATGCTGGAATCAAAGGATGAAAATGTATGAAAAAAATTATGTATCTAAACACAGTAGCTTTAGTTGTTGTTTTTTTTCTTTTTTAATTCTGGAGTAAAAGGGATAATTTCTCCTCTTTTACAGGAAGTATATTCATATATTCATATATATATTCATATATATATATATATAATATATTATATATATATATATATATATTAATATATATATATAATATATATATATATTATATATATAAAATATATATATAATCATGTTATATATATATATATATATATATATATATATATATTATAATATATATATCTTTAATATATATATATATATATATATATATATTATATTATATATATATATATATATATATATATAATAGATATAATATATATATTATATATATATATATATATATATATATATAATATATATATCTATATATATTATATATATATATATATAATATCAATATCTATATACTATATCATATTATATATATATTATATCATATATAATATAAATATATATACTATATTATACATAATTATAAATATATATAGTATATCTATATATATATACATATATATATATATATATTACTATTATATATATACTATATATTACATATCTTATATATATATATATATTATATATATATATATTATATAATATATATATAATAAATTATAATATCAAATATATCTATATCTATTATATATATATATATAATATATATAATATATTATATATATATATATATTATATATTTAATATATATATATCTATATATATATATTATAGATATATATTATATATCATATATATATTATATATATATATATATAATCTCTTATATATATATTATATATATATATATATATTATAGTATCTATGTATATCTATATATATATATATCTATATATCTATATATTATTATATATATATATTATATAATCATATATATATATCATTATTTATCTATTATAATATCTTATATATATATATATATATTTTATCTATATATATATATATTATCTATTATATATATTATATATCTTATTCATCTATTATATATACTATATCTATTATATATATTTATATATAATATACTATTATATTTATATTAATATTAATTATTATTCTATATACTTATATACATATATATATCTATTATATATATATTCTTTCTTATCTATATTATAATACTATCTATATATTATATTATATATTTATATGATATATTCTATTATTATATATTATTATATTATTATTATAGTTATATAATATATATTATTTATATATCTATATATATTATATAATATCTTTATTATATATATAATATATATATTATATATATATTATTTATATATCTATTAATATATATATATTATTATATATATATATATTATATATATATATATACTATCTATATTTATATATTATATTTTATCTATATCTATATTCTCTATATCTATATCTATATTCTATATTTATATATCTCTATATATTAATATCTTATATTCTCTATATCTATATTTATTATATATTATATATATATATAATCTATTATTATATATCTATAGTATCATTATATATATATCTTATTATATTATATTTAATATCTATATATATATTATATATATTTATAGTATATTTATATATCTATATATATTATATATCTCTATTATTATATATATATATTATATATCTATATCTTATATATCTCCTATTCTCTATTCTATCTCTATATTATTCATATATATATTATATATATTATATATTTATATTTTATATCTACTATAATATTCTTCTATATATTATATATATATATATATATATTATATTTATATATATCTATTCTATCTATATTATATATCTATATCTATATCTATATATATATATATCTCTATATCTATATCTATATATTCTTATTATATATATATATATCTATTATATTCTATTATCTACTATATTATCTAATTATATATATATATCATCTATCTTTACTATATACATCTATATACTCTATATAGTCTCTATTCTATATTATATCTCTCTATACTTATATATATTATCATATATTATATCTATATATTCTATATATCTATATATTTATATATATATATTTATATATTATATATATATAAAATATCTATATATTTCTATATATACTATATATCTATATCTTATCTATCATTCTTCTCTATCTATCTCTATATTATATTCTATATATATCTATTTATCATATATCTCTATCTATATCTCATCTTATATATATATATATATCTATCTATATCTCTATTCTATATTATCTATATATCTATTTATATTCATTATTCTCTATCTATCTCTATATATTACCTTATTATATATATAGTATCATAATCTCTATATATATATATATATATATCTAATTAAATCTCTATATATATATATATATATATATAACAGTACGTACATATACAGAAATACACGTATAGAGGGGATAATACTAATACATAAAATTAATTAAAAAATCAAACCGGATTTATTTCTTCACTTTATTTAGAAATGGAGTAATACACTCTCTATATTTTCAGACATGCATTGGTATATGTAATTATATGTAATACGTTTTCTTGTCACACACAAACCGTTTCTTCCTCTTCATTCAGCAATTTATTCCACAGATTTTCTTCAATTGCTACACAATAAAATAAAACCTTTAAATAATGATTAAACAGGAGGAATGGACGAGCAGCATATAATGGTGAATGAAAAAGAAAATATAAATAAAAGATAATAAATAAAATTAATTCTGAAATATTAAATTCAGTTTGGGAAAGAAATTAATATAAATGTCTGTCTCTCTTTTTATGAATGAATGCATTTTAAGAAATCAGCTAAAGGAAGGAAATTCATTTAATGAAATGATTCTTTTTTATGAACAAAAAGTCTTTTAAGGAGAGACACTACAAGAAATTTACAGAGAAGGAAAAGGGATAAAATGGAGAAATAAAAATAAAAAAATGTCAAGAACAAGAAGTCCCAAGTAATATTTCCAGAAAAATAAAAATAATCCATCGCTGGGAAGACCCATGTTCTTGATTCTATGAAAAATTAAAAATTAAAGAAACAAAAATACATTTTAATCACATCAGATATGCTCCAGATCTCTCATATTGTTTGAAATGATTAAACAGGAAGCCATCCTCAAAATACTGACTTTGACATTCAGTAATTACAGGAATGTATTTCACAGGAATATTTACAAATGAATATACAACATGGCAAGCACAAGGTAAAGTATTATGACTGCTTTAGTGTAGGCTATAATCTCTCTTACTTATCGACTCCTATGCTATCCTATCAGTTATGATGATGATGATGATGATGATGATGTGAATGAATCTGTAACATGAAGATTTATCATGAATATTTTCCAAGTTACTGGAATGAGTAAAGTATAAGTTTGGTCTAAAACAGGTAAGTAAAATAGTTCATCTATAGAAACAATAGTATTACTGAAGATAAAAAAAATAATGCAAAAATCTGGTGTTTAGATTCTATAAAATATATTTCCAAAAGCACCGATACTTATATTGTTGAAACAGGATTAAAATAATGAGCCTAATGATTACAGGAAATGTCACAGCTGAACAGCTCTGTATTGAAAATATGTAAATATATGAATGTTTACATTTGATTAAAAATTAATTACCATTTTAGTCTCCAGAAATTGGTCTTCTGAAAAAATATACAATAAATACATAAATAAAAAACATGATATCCATAATAATCTTGCAGGAATGTTAATAATATAAAACTACGAACTTCAGACAAAGATCACTAACTTTAGCACAAAAATATCTGTAATTTTTTTTTTTTTTTTAGCTTACAAGGCTTTTCCATGACATGTCATTCAAGCTTCTTCATTTCCATTTCATTTTATTCTTTCAAGACTTATAAAGATTTTCTATGCCTAAAAAAATAGTCATAATTTTCCTTTTTTTCTCTTACACAAAGAAGTATATATCATATAATCAACTAAACATTTTTTGACCCCCTGCCACCAGTGACGACATGCCACACATGCCTGTTTATTTATTGTCTTTACACATACATGGCTCCACAAGTACTTAGTCACCAAGGATTCAATTACTAGTCTTACCTGTTTATCCTTTGCTTTGATTTTTTTTTCTTTCTTTTTGTGGCTATCAGTATTGTTAGTAATTATAAGAATCATAGCATCAATAAAATAATGCATCCATATCAGTACCATAAAAAAACAAAAGAAAACTATAAGGGAAAGTAGGCTTTGTAGAGTCATCTATGTGTAACTTTTCACAAAACAAAACTACAGTAAGCATTATAATGTTCCTGGTGACAATAGGTTAAACTATATCCGTCTTCTGCATTGGTTCATTGTTTACAAAGATGGATACCATATCATATAAAAATATTTCATTTATGTTATTTGTCCACTGTTCTGTGTTTTTTTGCCCTTTCCTGTCCATACACCTGCTGTCTAATACTTTATAGTTTGCTTCCTACTGGTAGCAATGACATGAACAAAATTGTTCCTTTATATATTAGGTAATACTATCATTTCTGGATATCACAAAGATCCAGTTTCACAAATGCTATATACTATTCAGGAAATCAAATAAGTTACTTAACTTTTTTTTTTATTTGCATTTGGGTTGTCATATCATTATAAAACAGATCCTGTTATTTTTACAATGAATATAACAAAATAATGAAAAGAAAAATACAGTGAACATAAAATACCTTTAGTTTAATACCTGGTACATGTACACATTGGCATGCATTTATGCGTCAACTCTATACAGCCTCTCAGTAGTGTCCTAATGCATGCAAATATTTACAAACATATTATTCAATGACATGAAATATACAAATGATACAGATATATATAAATGAGATAAAAATAAGTGGTTGACTCACACTTGGGTGAACATAAACATTTACACACAATAGAAGTGTAATATTAATTAATAAAATCAAGAAACTAACAAGACCTGAGCATTATCCCGTTACCAACAATTCCTAAATCGTAGACTAACATGTTTTAAATTATTTTTTCTTACCATATTTATTTCCATTTTCCAATTCATAAAAACGAACTTCTACAAGATATATAAAATGTCAGCCACATGCAGCAGTTTCAATTTGTGACTAATATATCACAATATGTATACAGCAGTTACTTGAAAATCACATGGGGTAAAATACACCAATGGATGGCATAGTCATAGCATGGGAAAAATAGTTTAAGTATTCAATTACTAACAATGCAAAAGCTTTACTTTGGCCAAATGACAGATATTCCAGATGCATCTCAAGGAAAATATGGCTATATACCAAAAGCCATACATGATTACAGAAAGAGAAAAGAAACACCATAAAGCCACCCTAATACAAATGCATTTCCTAATGAGATAAAATTCAAAACTCCAGATTCAGAGACACAGCATCGAGGAGCTGTTTGTCATATGGTCCTTGGCATGACAGTCATATACAGATAGAAAGCTAATTGTGGAAACACTTTATGCCTGTCATCTAATTTGATAACCTATTGCTCTTACTGCAAAGCACTCAAAACTGTGGAAGTAAAAAAGTACAAAATACTCTTTCAAACATCTTCATAAACTTTTTTTAAATGTTCAGTGACTGGTAAATGTGATGGCATACTAATAACTGCAGTATGTACTAGTTAACAGACTGCATCAAAGCTGGTTGTCTTTTCCACTCTATTATGGAGACTAGTGTCTTTATTAGTGCAAAGTACAGAAATTTGGAGCCATGTCAAAACTTCTACTTTTTTTCCTCTTTTTCAACCCTTCATATGAAGCACAATTGTCAAATCATCAAATCAAATTCTATAAATCAGAGACTTAATTCCAACCCTAAAAAAGAAGAGAGAAAAGAGAGAGAAAAAGAAGACATAGGCTAGTCTAAGGATGCCTTAGAAGAAAAAAGAGGAACATACTAGCCAATACTTAATGTAAAAAATCACAGAAAACAATAAACAAAAGAAAAAAAATCTTGACTAAAATACCATTAAATATAACGAAAGGAACTCAATGCTGCCAATGAGGATTACAATAAAGGTTTCCAATCAAGATTCATTGCCTGAAAGGGACACTTAAAGAAAAACAATCAGAGATAAATAGGATTAGAAATCCCATAACTATTGGCTTGTGTAATGACTGGCAGTAAACTAGTATTTAAGACTGTAAAAGTAATAACACAGTTGCTTATAAGGATGAGATGAGAAAATTGGAATGGGTATATTTACTCCATTATTTTTTTGGTGGGGAAAGGGGGAGGAGAGGTAAATATATCATATAGTAGATACAATGAATATAACTGTGAGAAACGAAGCTAATACAGTCAGGAAAGTTATATAAAAATAATAACATGTAAACAATATGGTATTTCAGTGGAGCAATTGCAAGTATTTACAACAGGAGGTCAGCGCATCACCCCAGATGCATCATCACAGTGCAAATTAAAAATATATCGAGTAATGGTGGCAGTAATAGTAGTCGTAGTAAAATTATATCAATTATAATATGAGTATGAAAATGGAATGGAAGCAGAGATAAAAGGGCACAGGGGAGGAAGGGGTTAGGAGGGA
This sequence comes from Penaeus monodon, assembly GCF_015228065.2. Taxonomy (NCBI): domain Eukaryota; kingdom Metazoa; phylum Arthropoda; class Malacostraca; order Decapoda; family Penaeidae; genus Penaeus; species Penaeus monodon. The sequence continues at coordinate 28,841,732 of NC_051403.1, forward strand.
ATAGGAAAAGGTGTGGAGAAAATAAGGGGGAAGGGAAGTTATGCAGGAGAGAGAGGTGGCAGAAAGGGGGAGAGGAGGACAAGGATAAACATGTGCCTCCTGAAATCTCATTTGGTGTGAATCACAACAAAGATTGTAGAGAACATGGCTTGGTACTGTAAGCACATGCATGGCTAGCAAGTAGTTGCAAACACCTTTGTCTACGTGATTAGAGGCTCATACTCCTGGGTATCACTTCTTCTTCTGTGTGGGGTTAAAAAACATGAGAAAAATAATAAGGATGATGATAGTAATCACAATAGTAATAATAACACATATACATATTATATGCACATACTTTTAAATCATGTCTACAACTCTGCAAAGCTAGCCAATACTTACTCATGTCCACAGCAACAGAACGAGTTGATGACATCATGGATAGTGCGGTCACCATCGTCATGGAAGACACCACTGGTGGGCTCTTCTGTGCACTCATTCACAAACACCATTAGATCCGACTCAGGAAAGCCGTCGTCATAGTATTTCTGGGAGAGAGTGATAAATGGAAAAAGGGAAAATAAGAGAATGAAAATGAATATAAATACAAACCAAACATTTTTTAAAAACACATAGCAAAGTGCAAATTTGTAAAAAAAAAAATACAAACAAAAAAACTAGTAAATCCAGAATATAAAATGGATTAATTCTCTCACCTTAATTGTTTCATAAGCATCCATAATGATTGCAATGAAGAGAGAGAGAATAACATAGATGAAGAGAGAGATGAACGAGTACAGGTAGATGCGTGAGAACCACCACACGACGGGGTCCTTGCCTGACGTCGATGAGAAAGTCGCAAACATATCATCCCCATTGATGAGCGAGTACAGACACTCCATTGTCGATGAGAACGAGCGGAACTGTGTCGAATAGGGAAAGTGTGAGAGTATGGACTAACAGAGACAGGGGGAGAAGTAGAAAGGTGGGAGGAGGAGATACTGGGAGCTTAGGAACATGGTCTTCAAATTTCCTAAACAAGAGAAAAACATATCACATTTTTCAAATATATATGAAACATTATGTGGAAAAATTGTTACACACATTAATCAAACAATCTATATAATACTCCAAAAGAAAAGCCATAACCACTCACCTTAAGATGGTAGGGTCCAAGCACAAGCCAGCCACAGAGGCAGTAGCCAGCAAACACCATCAGGATGCATATGGAGTATCGCAGCACGTTTGGGAAGCACTTCTTGAGGGTCAAAATCAGCACCTGGGGAGGGGGAGGGGGGAGGGGGTATTTCACAGTAAGACATACTTGCAGTGTTGAGAATTACGTTACTCTTTTTTCATTTGAATATTTTGAAGAATTAATAATAATTGACATATGTGGTCAATTTCTTTTATTTAAACCTACAATGACAGTACCAGAAATTTCTGGGTATCACTCATTCCAGTGAATTCTGGCAACCGTCTAGCCTGTAGGCCGGGGAGTCCGCTGCATATAGCAGAACTTCCCGATCGACTCACTTTAGCGAGTCGTGACGTCTATAGCTATAACTATCATGAGGAGTTGTTTTTTCATGACAGTTATAAGGCATGCCTAGCTATAAGAGATCAAGCTTGTTTACTGATAGGGTATTTCAATACCTCAGGCAATAACATTTTCTAATACTCTAACAAAAGTTGTAAAAAACAAGTCTCCCCCCACACAACAACAGAAGGAAATAAAATCCTCCTTACATTGTAAGTCTCAAAAAAGCCAAGGTAGCGCAGGCAGCCGAACCAGACGAGCAGGTTACCCAGTCCGAGGAAGAGGGAGCAGATGTTCCACGTGTCCAGGAACCCTTCGTAACTCTGCAGGGTAAACGGCAGAGAGAAAAGGATACACAATAATTTAGGTGATAAAAAAAAGAAAAAAAGAAATTACTATACTTCTGAGTACCATTATCTATAAAAAAAAAAAAAAATTTGACTTGTTGCCTCTATTTGAACATTTCTATTTTCATAAAATAACAATACATTTATTATATGCAGCCACTTCCCTTAAATTAATTAAATGCATTTATGGCAAAACAATATATCACAGAATAACATAACATAATAAAATGAAATCTATATATCTGATTATTCATATGAATCAATCTACACACATATTTATGAATATAAATTTATAGGAATATAAATGGGAAATTTATATATATATATATATATATAAACGGGGAGATCAAGCAAGGAAACTTTAAAGCCTTTGAAAAGCAAACTCCATTCCAACATTTATCATCCCTTACATAAAAGAGAAAAACACCATAATCATTGCCAAGAATAAATAATCCCACATTTTCATTCATAAGAGAATGTCTTCAATTAGTTTCCATTAATCTACTAACAACAATAGCAAGGTGTAATATGAGTCTGACTAAGAATTCACCTTAAGTCCTAATCAAGGGACTTAATCATTGATGTTTACACTACTTTTTAAAGAAATCATAGCCATTAACAGGCAATGAATTATAATAAGAACAATAATAAGGAATATAATAGAACCACAACAGTAAGAAATGTGCAAACTGCAAAAGAAATAGAAAGAGATATATAAGGAAACAGAAAACTAGGAAAAATAAATATGCAAATAAACAAAAACTGCCAGATCACATTAGTCTCTCTTCTCCTACATTTCTTGCAATCTTATTTATTTACCTTTATCACATTTTTGAATGTAAGACAAGCACAACAAATTGGAATGTATGTACATCCATACATCCATACACACACACTGACACGCACATGCACAATGACACGCACACCCACCCATGCACACACACCCACCCACCCATGCACACACACACACACACACCCATACACACACACACACACCACACACACACAACACACACACACACACACACACACACACACACACACACCACACACACACACACACACACTCATATTAGTGTAAATACAAGTTTCATGAGTATTCATGTATGCATATGATCACACTAAAGACTGAAATGCATGAACACATATTGACATGTCCCTACCCTCACATTATGTGTGTGTGTATATATATTATATAGTATATATTATATAATATTATATATATTTATATATATTATATATATATATATATATAAAATTCATATCTATATCTATATATCTATATATATTATGTAATCTATTATATCTATGTATATGTGTATATATATTGTATATATATATATATATATATATATTATATATTTAAAATATGAATTATATAATATAATATAATATATATATTATATATATATATATGTGTGTATAATAATATATTATATATATTATTATATATATATATATATATATATGTGTTATATATATATATATATATATATATTATTATCTATATAAAATATATATGTGTATATATATTAGATATTATATATATATATAAAATATATGTGTATATATATAATATATATATATATATATATATATATATAGGGTATTATAATATAATAAAAAGATAAGATATAAATATAGAATAATATATAGGGAAATATTATGGATATATATTATATAGATATAATATATATAGTTATGAGTAGATAAAATGATATATATATATATAAAATTTTATATAAATATATAGTGTTATATAATTTTAATATATATAATTAGTATATAATATAGTATATATAATAATATGGATATAAAATATATATTTTATATATATATATATAAAATATTATATATATATATTTTTATATATATATAATTATATATATTATATTATATTATATATTTGGTGTATATAATATATATATCTATATATATATATATTATATATTATATATATATATATTTTTATATATATACTAATATATATATATATATAAATATATATAATATATATGGGTTTTTATTATATATATATTATATTATATATTAATATATATATATAAATATATTTTATTATATATATTTTAAATGTGATATAATTATTTATTTATTATAATATATATAATTAAAATTTATATATATATATTTAATATTTCATATAATATATATATAAATATTATATATAAAAATATATAAAAAATAATATTAAATATATATATATTATTATATATATATATATATTAAATTAATTTAAAATATATTATTTTAAATTTTTTAAAAAAAATAAATAAAATAATATATAAAAAATAAATATATATAAAATATATATATATATATATATATATATTAAAAATATATATAAAAATTAAAATATAAAATATATAATAAAAAAAAATATAATATAATTTTAAATAATAGAATAATTTTAAAATATTTAATATATATATATATTATTATATTTAAAATATTATATATATATATTATATATATAAAATATATATATATATATATTATATAATTTAAATATATATAATATATATAATAATATCCCAAAATTTTATATAATAAATTATTTTTATATATATATAAAAGAAAATATATATAATATAATAAAAAATATATAAAGTATATATATAAATAAATTTTTAATATTTATATTATATATTATTTATAAATAATAAAAAAATATATAAATATATATATACAACATATATATATATAATTTTAAAATTTTAAAAAATATTTTTATTTTTTTTATATATATCACATATATAAAATATAATATATATATTAAATTTTAGGGAAATTTTTTAAACCATATATATTTAATATTTTTTTTATATATATTATCATATATAATAATAATATAAAATATAAACTAAAAAATTATATAATATTTTATATTTCTATATAATAATAAATTTTATATATAATATTATATATAAAATATATTATAAATATATAATTTTATATATAATAATAATTAAATTATAATATTATTAAAATATATATATATTTATTAAAAAAAATATATATATAAAAAAATATAAAATTTTATATATTAATATATATAATAACATATATTTTTTTTAAATAAAAATATATATATAATTAAATATTTTATATATTTAAAATATATATAAAATAATTTTAATATATATATATATATTATATATATATATATACACACACACATAATGTGAGGGTAGGGACATGTCCATATGTGTTCATGCATTTCAGTCTTTAGTGTGATCATATGCATACATGAATACTCATGAAACTTGTATTTACACTAATGAGTGTGTGTGTGTTGTGTGTGTCGTGTGTGTGTGTGTGTGTGTGTGTGTGTGTGTGTGTGGTGTGTGTGTGTGTGTGTGTGTGTGTGTATGAGCATGCGTGGGTGTGTGTGTGTGTGCATGGGTGGGTGTGTGTGTGCATGGGTGGGTGTGCGTGTCATTGTGCATGTGCGTGTCAGTGTGTGTGTATGGATGTATGGATGTACATACATTCCAATTTGTTGTGCTTGTCTTACATTCAAAAATGTGATAAAGGTAAATAAATAAGATTGCAAGAAATGTAGGAGAAGAGAGACTAATGTGATCTGGCAGTTTTTGTTTATTTGTATATTTATTTTTCCTAGTTTTCTGTTTCCTTATATATCTCTTTCTATTTCTTTGCAGTTTGCACATTTCTTACTGTTGTGGTTCTATTATATTCCTTATTATTGTTCTTATTATTATTCATTGCCTGTTAATGGCTCTGATTTCTTTAAAAAGTAGTGTAAACATCAATGATTAAGTCCCTTGATTAGGACTTAAGGTGAATTCTTAGTCAGACTCATATTACACCTTGCTATTGTTGTTAGTAGATTAATGGAAACTAATTGAAGACATTCTCTTATGAATGAAAATGTGGGATTATTTATTCTTGGCAATGATTATGGTGTTTTTCTCTTTTATGTAAGGGATGATAAATGTTGGAATGGAGTTTGCTTTTCAAAGGCTTTAAAGTTTCCTTGCTTGATCTCCCCGTTTATATATATATATATATATATATATATATATATATATATATATATATATATATATATATATATATATATATATAAATTTCCCATTTATATTCCTATAAATTTATATTCATAAATATGTGTGTAGATTGATTCATATGAATAATCAGATATATAGATTTCATTTTATTATGTTATGTTATTCTGTGATATATTGTTTTGCCATAAATGCATTTTATTAATTTAAGAGAAGTGGCTGCATATAATAAATATATTGTTATTTTAAGAAAATAGAAATGTTCAAATAGAGGCAACAAGTAAAAATTTTTTTTTTTTTTTATAGATAATGGTACTCAGAAGTATAGTAATTTCTTTTTTTCTTTTTTTTATCACCTAAATTATTGTGTATCCTTTTCTCTCTGCCGTTTACCCTGCAGAGTTACGAAGGGTTCCTGGACACGTGGAACATCTGCTCCCTCTTCCTCGGACTGGGTAACCTGCTCGTCTGGTTCGGCTGCCTGCGCTACCTTGGCTTTTTTGAGACTTACAATGTAAGGAGGATTTTATTTCCTTCTCTTTTTGTGTGGGGGAGACTTGTTTTTTACAACTTTTGTTAGAGTATTAGAAAATGTTATGCCTGAGGTATTGAAATACCCTATCAGTAAACAAGCTTGATCTCTTATAGCTAGGCATGCCTTATAACTGTCATGAAAAAACAACTCCTCATGATAGTTATAGCTATAGACGTCACGACTCGCTAAAGTGAGTCGATCGGGAAGTTCTGCTATATGCAGCGGACTCCCCGGCCTACAGGCTAGACGGTTGCCAGAATTCACTGGAATGAGTGATACCCAGAAATTTCTGGTACTGTCATTGTAGGTTTAAATAAAAGAAATTGACCACATATGTCAATTATTATTAATTCTTCAAAATATTCAAATGAAAAAAGAGTAACGTAATTCTCAACACTGCAAGTATGTCTTACTGTGAAATACCCCCTCCCCCTCCCCCTCCCCAGGTGCTGATTTTGACCCTCAAGAAGTGCTTCCCAAACGTGCTGCGATACTCCATATGCATCCTGATGGTGTTTGCTGGCTACTGCCTCTGTGGCTGGCTTGTGCTTGGACCCTACCATCTTAAGGTGAGTGGTTATGGGCTTTTCTTTGGAGTTTATATAGATTGTTTGATTAATGTGTTGTAACAATTTTTCCACATAATGTTTCATATATATTGAAAAATGTGATATGTTTTTCTCTTGTTTAGGAAATTGAAGACCATGTTCCTAAGCCCCCAGTATCTCCTCCTCCCACCTTTCTACTTCTCCCCCTGTCTGTTAGTCCATACTCTCACACTTTCCCTATTCGACACAGTTCCGCTCGTTTCCATCGACAATGGAGTGTCGTACTCGCCTCATCAATGGGGATGATATGTTTGCGATTTCTCATCGACGTCAGGCAAGGACCCCGTGTGTGGTGGTTCCACATCTACCTGTACTCGGTCATCTCTCTCTTCATCTATGTTTTTCTCTCTCTCTTCATTGCAATCATTATGGATGCTTATGAAACAATTAAGGTGAGAGAATTAATCCATTTTATATTCTGGATTTTCTAGTTTTTTTGTTTGTATTTTTTTTTTTACAAATTTGCACTTTGCTATGTGTTTTTAAAAATGTTTGGTTTGTATTTATATTCATTTTCATTCTCTTATTTCCCTTTTTCCAAATTTTTCACTCTCTCCCAGAAATACTATGACGACGGCTTCCTGAGTCGGATCTAATGGGTTTGTGAATGAGTGCACAGAAGAGCCACCAGTGGTGTCTTCCATGACGATGGTGACCGCACTATCCATGATGTCATCAACTCGTTCTGTGTGGGACTGAGTTAAGTATTGGCAGCTTTGCAGAGTGTAGACATATTTAAAAGTATGTGCATATAATATGTATATGTTTTTTTACTATTGTGATACTTCATACCCTTTTTATTTTTCTCAAAAGTTTTTTAACCACAAGAAGAGATAATGATACCCAGGAGTATGAGCCTCTAATCACGTGACAAAGTGTTTGCAACTAATTCTATTTCCTGCATGTGTTTAACTACCAAGCAGTCTCTACCCAAACTTGTTGGTGATTCACACCCAAAAGAGATTTCAGGAGGCACTGTTTATCCTTGTCTCTCTCCCCTTTCTGCCACCTCTCTCTCTGCATATTCCTTCCCCTATTTCCCACACCTTTTTCCTATTCCCCTCCAAACCCCTTTTCCCCCCCTGGCCCTTTTATCTTGCTTCCAAATTCCATTTCTACCATATTATAATTTAATAATTTTTACTACATACTATTACTGCCCCATTACCGATATATTTTAAATTGCACTGTGATGATGGGACTGGGGTGATGCGCTGACCTCCTGTTGTAAATACTTGCAATTGCTCCACTGAAATACCATATTGTTTACATGTTATTATTTT